>NW_027422377.1:0-124275 GCF_037893015.1 Macrotis lagotis
AAATGCACGGAAGGCAAGCAAAGAGTAACGGAATGCAAGGAAGGCAAGGCAAAGCAAGGCAAGGCAAGCAAGTCTATGGCAAGGTGAAACAAGGCTAAGGCACTACAACGCAAGGCTAGGCAATGCACGGCTAGGCAAGGAAAGAGTAACGAAAGGAAAGGAAGGCAAGGCAAACCAAGGCAAGGCAAGTGTAACAAAAGGCACGGCACGGCAAGGGGACACAAGGCTAAGGAACGGCCACGCACGGCTAGGCAATGCACGGCCAGGCAAGGAAAGGGTAACGCAAGTCAAGGCACGGTAAGGCAAGGCAAGGCTAATGCACGACAACGCACGGTTAAGCAATGCACGGCAAGGCAAGGAAAGGGTAACGCAAGGCAAAGCACGGTCAGGCGAGGCAAGGATAAGGCACGACAACGCAAGGCTAGGCAATGCACGGAAGGCAAACAAAGAGTAACGGAAGGCAAGGAATGCAAGGCAAAGCAAGGCAAAGCAAGCAAGTCTATGGCAAGGTGAAAAAAGGCTAAGGCAAGACAACGCAAGGCTAGGCAATGCACGGAAGGCAAGGAAAGAGTAACGGAAGGCAAGGAAGGCAAGGCAAAGCAAGGCAACGCAAGCAAGTCTATGGCAAGGTGAAACAAGGCTAAGGCACGACAACGCAAGGCTAGGCAATGCACGGGAGGCAAGCAAAGAGTAACGGAAGGCAAGGAAATCAAGGGAAAGCAAGGCAAGGCAAGGGCAACGGAAGGAACGGCTCTGCAAGGGGAAACAAGGCTAAGGCACGACAACGCACGGCTAGGCGATGCACGGCAAGGCAAGGAAAGGGTAACGCAAGGCAAGGCACGGTGAGGCAAGGCAAGGCTAATGCAAGGCAACGCACGGCTAGGCAATGCACGGCCAGGCAAGAAAGGGTAAGGCAAGGCAAGGCACTGTCAGGCGAGGCAAGGCTAAGGCACGACAACGCAAGGCTAGGCAATGCACGGAAGGCAAGCAAAGAGTAACGGAAGGCAAGGAAGGCAAGGGAAAGCAAGGAAAGGCAAGGGTAATGGAAGGAACGGCTCAGCAAGGGGAAACAAGGCTAAGGCACGACAACGCACGGCTAGGCGATGCACGGCAAGGCAAGGAAAGGGTAACGCAAGGCAAGGCACGGTGAGGCAAGGCAAGGCTAATGCACGGCAACGCACGGCTAGGCAATGCACGGCAAGGCAAGGAAAGTGTAACGGAAGGCAAGGAAGGCAAGGCAAAGCAAGGCAACGCAAGCAAGGCTATGGCAAGGTGAAACAAGGCTAAAGCACGACAAAGCACGGTTAGGAAATGCACGGCAAGGCAAGGAAAGGGTAACGCAAGGCAAGGCACGGTCAGGCAAGGCAAGGCTAATGCACGACAACGCAAGGCTAGGCAGTGCACGGTAAGGCAAGGAAAGAGTAACGGAAGGAAAGGAAGGCAAGGCGAATCCAGGCAAGGCAAGTGTAACAAAAGGCACGGCACGGCAAGGGGAAACAAGGCTAAGGCACGACAACGCACGGCTAGGCAATGCAGGGCAAGGCAAGGAAAGGGTAACGCAAGGCAAGGCACGGTGAGGCAAGGCAAGGCTAATGCACGACAACGCACGGCTAGGCAATGCAGGGCCAGGCAAGGAAAGGGTAACGCAAGGCAAGGCACGGTGAGGCAAGGCAAGGCTAAGGCACGACAACGCAAGGATAGGCAATGCACGTAAGGTAAGCAAAAAGTAACGGAAGGCAAGGAACGCAAGGGAAAGCAAGGCAAGGTAAGGGTAACGCCAGGCAAGGCACGGTCAGGCGAGGCAAGGCTAAGGCACGACAACGCAAGGCTAGGCAATGCACGGAAGGCAAGCAAAGAGTAACGGAAGGCAAGGACGGCAAGGGAAAGCAAGGGAAGGCAAGGGTAACGGAACGAACGGCACGGTAAGGGGAAACAAGGCTCAAGCACGACAACGCACGGCTAGACAATGCACGGCAACGCAAGGAAAGCGTAACGCAAGGCAAGGTCCTGTCAGGCGAGGCAAGGCTAAGGCACGACAACGCAAGCCTAGGCAATGCACGGAAGGTAAGCAAAGAGTAACGGAAGGCAAGGAAGGCAAGGGAAAGCAAGGCAAGGCAAGGGTAACGGAAGGAACGGCACGGCAAGGGGAGACAAGGCTAAGGCACGACAACGCACGGCTAGGCAATGCACGGAAGGCAAGCAAAGAGTAACGGAAGGCAAGGAAGGCAAGGGAAAGCAAGGCAAGGCAAGGGTAACGGAAGGAACGGCTCTGCAAGGGGAAAGAAGGCTAAGGCACGGCAACGCACGGCTAGGCAATGCACGGCCAGGCAAAGAAATGGTAACGCAAGGGAAGGCACTGTCAGGCGAGGCAAGGCTAAGGCACGACAAAGCAACGCTAGGCAATGCAAGGAATGTAAGCAAAGAGTAACGGAAGCCAAGGAAAGCAAGGGAAAGCAAGGCAAGGTAAGGGTAATGGAAGGAACGGCTCGGCAAGGGGAAACAAGGCTAAGGCACGACAACGCACGGCTAGGCGATGCACGGCAAGGCAAGGAAAGGGTAACGCAAGGCAAGGCACGGTGAGGCAAGGCAAGGCTAATGCACGACAACGCACGGCTCAGCAATGCACGGCAAGGCAAGGAAAGAGTAACGGAAGGCAAGGAAGGCAAGGCAAAGCAAGGCAACGCAAGCAAGGCTATGGCAAGGTGAAAAAACGCTAAGGCACGACAAGGCAAGGCTAGGCAATGCACGGGAGGCAAGCAAAGAGTAACGGAAGGCAAGGAAGGCAAGGGAAAGCAAGGCAAGGCAAGGGTAACGGACGGAACGGCTCTGCAAGGGGAAAGAAGGCTAAGGCACGGCAACGCACGGCTAGGCAATGCACGGCCAGGCAAAGAAAGGGTAACGCAAGGCAAGGCACTGTCAGCCGAGGCAAGGCTAAGGCACGACAAAGCAACGCCAGGCAATGCAAGGAATGTAAGCAAAGAGTAACGGAAGCCAAGGAAAGCAAGGGAAAGCAAGGCAAGGTAAGGGTAATGGAAGGAACGGCTCGGCAAGGGGAAACAAGGCTAAGGCACGACAACGCACGGCTAGGCGATGCACGGTAAGGCAAGGAAAGGGTAACGCAAGGCAAGGCACGGTGAGGCAAGGCAAGGCTAATGCACGACAACGCACGGCTAGGCAATGCACGGCAAGGCAAGGAAAGAGTAACGGAAGGCAAGGAAGGCAAGGCAAAGCAAGGCAACGCAGGCAAGGCTATGGCAAGGTGAAACAAGGCTACGGCACGACAAAGCACGGTTAGGCAATGCACGGCAAGGCAAGGAAAGGGTAACGCAAGGCAAGGCACTGTCAGGCAAGGCAAGGCTAAGGCACGACAAGGCAAGGCTAGGCAATGCACGTAAGGTAAGCAAAGAGTAACGGAAGGCAAGGAAAGCAAGGGAAAGCAAGGCAAGGTAAGGGTAACGCCAGGCAAGGCACGGTCAGGCAAGGCAAGGCTAATGCACGACAACGCAAGGCTAGGCAGTGCACGGTAAGGCAAGGAAAGAGTAACGGAAGGAAAGGAAGGCAAGGCAAATCCAGGCAAGGCAAGTGTAACAAAAGGCACGGCACGACAAGGGGAAACAAGGCTAAGGCACGACAACGCACGGCTAGGCAATGCACGGCAAGGCCAGGAAAGGGTAACGCAAGGCAAGGCACGGTGAGGCAAGGCAAGGCTAATGCACGACAATGCACGGCTAGGCAATGCACGGCAAGGCAAGGAAAGACTAACGCAAGGCAAGGCACGGTCAGGCGAGGCAAGGCTAAGGCACGACAACGCAAGGCTATGCAATGCACGGAAGGCAAGCAAAGAGTAACGGAAGGCAAGAAAGGCAAGGGAAAGCAAGGCAAGGCAAGGGTAACGGAAGGAACGGCACGGCAAGGGGAAACAAGGCTAAGGCACGACAACGCACGGCTAGGCAATGCACGGCAACGCAAGGAAAGCGTAACGCAAGGCAAGGTACTGTCAGGCGAGGCAAGGCTAAGGCACGACAACGCAAGCCTAGGCAATGCAAGGAAGGTAAGCAAAGAGTAACGGAAGGCAAGGAAAGCAAGGGAAAGCAAGGCAAGGCAAGGGTAAGGGAAAGAACGGCACGGCAAGGGGAAACAAGTCTAAGGCACGACAACGCAGGGCTAGGCAATGCAGGGCAAGGCAAGGAAAGGGTAACGCAAGGCAAGGCACGGTCAGGCGAGGCAAGGCTAAGGCACGACAACGCAAGGCTAGTCAATGCACGGAAGGCAAGCAAAGAGTAACGGAAGGCAAGGAATGCAAGGCAAAGCAAGTCAACGCAAGCAAGGCTATGGCAAGGTGATAAAAGGCTAAGTCAAGACAACGCAAGGTTAGGCAATGCACGGAAGGCAAGCAAAGAGCAACGGAAGGCAAGGAAGGCAAGGCAAAGCAAGGCAACGCAAGCAAGGCTATGGCAAGGTTAAACAAGGCTAAGGCACGACAACGCAAGGCTAGGCAATGCACGGGAGGCAAGCAAAGAGTAACGGAAGGCAAGGAAGGCAAGGGAAAGCAAGGCAAGGCAAGTGTAACGGAAGGAACGGCACGGCAAGGGGAAACAAGGCTAAGGCACGACAACGCACGGCTAGGCAATGTACGGCAACGCAAGGAAAGCGTAACGCAAGGGAAGGTACTGTCAGGCGAGGCAAGGCTAAGGCACGACAACGCAAAGCTAGGCAATGCACGGAAGGTAAGCAAAGAGTAACGGAAGGGAAGGAAAGCAAGGGAAAGCAAGGCAAGGCAAGGGTAACGGAAGGAACGGCACGGCAAGGGGAAACAAGGCTAAGGCACGACAACGCACGGCTAGGTAATGCACGGCAAGGCAAGGAAAGGGTAACGCAAGGCAAGGCACGGTGAGGCAAGGCAAGGCTACTGCACGACAACGCACGGCTAGGCAATGCAAGGCAAGGCAAGGAAAGGGTAACGGAAGGCAAGGAAGGCAAGGCAAAGCAAGGCAAGTCAAGGAAGGATATGGAAAGGTGAAAAAAGGCTAAGGCACGACAACGCAAGGCTAGGCAATGCACGGAAGGCAAGCAAAGAGTAACGGAAGGCAAGGAAGGGAAAGCAAAGGAAGGCAACGCAAGCAAGGCTATGGCAAGGTGAAACAAGGCTACGGCACGACAACGCAAGGCTGGGCAGTGCACAGCTAGGCAAGGAAAGAGTAACAGAAGGCAAGGAAGGCAAGGGAAAGCAAGGCAAGTCAAGGGTAACGGAAGGCACGGCACCGCAAGGGGAAACAAGGCTAAGGAACGACAACGCACAGCTAGGGAATCCACGGATAGGGAAGGAAAGGGTAGCGCAAGGCAAGGCACGGTGAGGCAAGGCAAGGCTAATGCACGAAAACGCACGGCTAGGCAATGCACGGCAAGGCAAGGAAAAGGTAACGCAAGGCAAGGCACGGTGAGGCAAGGCAAGGCTAATGCACGACAACGCAAGGCTAGGCAGTGCACGGCAAGGTAAGGAAAGAGTAACGGAAGGAAAGGAAGGCAAGGCAAAGCCAGGCAAGGCAAGTGTAACAAAAGGGACGGCACGGCAAGGGGAAACAAGGCTAAGGCACGGCAACGCACGGCTAGGCAATGCACGGCCAGGCAAGGAAAGGGTAACGCAAGGCAAGGCACTGTCAGGCGAAGCAAGGCTAAGGCACGACAACGCAAGGCTAGGCAATACACGGAAGGTAAGCAAAGAGTAACGGAAGCCAAGGAAAGCAAGGGAAAGCAAGGCATGGTAAGGGTAATGGAAGGAACGGCATGGCAAGGGGAAACAAGGCTAAGGCTCGGCAACGCACGGCTAGGCAATGCACGGCCAGCCAAGGAAAAGGTAACGCAAGGCATGGCACGGTGAGGCAAGGCAAGGCTAATGCACGACAACGCAAGGCTAGGCAGTGCACGGCAAGGTAAGGAAAGAGTAACGGAAGGAAAGGAAGGCAAGGCAAAGCCAGGCAAGGCAAGTGTAACAAAAGGCACGGCACGGCAAGGGAAAACAAGGCTAAGGCACGGCAACGCAAGGCTAGGCAATACACGGAAGCCAAACACAGAGTAAGGGAAGGCAAGGAAGGCCAGGGAAAGCAAGGCAAGGCAAGGGTAACGGAAGTAACGGCACGGCAAGGGGAATCAAGGATAAGGCACGACTACGCTCGGCTAGGCAATGCACGGAAGGCAAGCAAAGAGTAACGGAAGGCAAGGAAGGCAAGGCAAAGCAAGGCAAGGCAAGCAAGTCTATGGCAAGGTGAAACAAGGCTAAGGCACTACAACGCAAGGCTAGGCAATGCACGGCTAGGCAAGGAAAGAGTAACGAAAGGAAAGGAGTCAAGGCAAAGCAAGGCAAGGCAAGTGTAACAAATGGCACGGCACGGCAAGGGGAAACAAGGCTAAGGAACGGCAACGCACGGCTAAGCAATGCACGGCCAGGCAAGGAAAGGGTAACGCAAGGCAAGGCACGGTGAGGCAAGGCAAGGCTAATGCACGACAACGCACGGCTAGGCAATGCACGGCAAGGCAAGGAAAGAGTAACGGAAGGCAAGGAAGGCAAGGCAAAGCAAGGCAACGCAAGCAAGGCTATGGCAAGGTGAAACAAGGCTACGGCACGACAAAGCACGGTTAGGCAATGCACGGCAAGGCAAGGAAAGGGTAACGCAAGGCAAGGCACTGTCAGGCAAGACAAGGCTAAGGCACGACAACGCAAGGCTAGGCAATGCACGTAAGGTAAGATAAGAGTAACGGAAGGCAAGGAAAGCAAGGGAAAGCAAGGCAAGGTAAGGGTAACGCCAGGCAAGGCACGGTCAGGCAAGGCAAGGCTAATGCACGACAACGCAAGGCTAGGCAGTGCACGGTAAGGCAAGGAAAGAGTAACGGAAGGAAAGGAAGGCAAGGCAAATCCAGACAAGGCAAGTGTAACAAAAGGCACGGCACGACAAGGGGAAACAAGGCTAAGGCACGACAACGCACGGCTAGGCAATGCACGGCAAGGCAAGGAAAGGGTAACGCAAGGCAAGGCACGGTGAGGCAAGGCAAGGCTAATGCACGACAATGCACGGCTAGGCAATGCACGGCAAGGCAAGGAAAGACTAATGCAAGGCAAGGCACGGTCAGGCGAGGCAAGGCTAAGGCACGACAACGCAAGGCTATGCAATGCACGGAAGGCAAGCAAAGAGTAACGGAAGGCAAGAAAGGCAAGGGAAAGCAAGGCAAGGCAAGGGTAACGGAAGGAACGGCACGGCAAGGGGACA
Organism: Macrotis lagotis; assembly: GCF_037893015.1. Lineage (NCBI taxonomy): Eukaryota > Metazoa > Chordata > Mammalia > Peramelemorphia > Peramelidae > Macrotis > Macrotis lagotis. The sequence continues at coordinate 7,263 of NW_027422377.1, forward strand.
CAAGGCTAAGGCACGACAACGCACGGCTAGGCAATGCACGGCAACGCAAGGAAAGCGTAACGCAAGGCAAGGTACTGTCAGGCGAGGCAAGGCTAAGGCACGACAACGCAAGCCTAGGCAATGCACGGAAGGTAAGCAAAGAGTAACGGAAGGCAAGGAAAGCAAGGGAAAGCAAGGCAAGGCAACGGTAAGGGAAAGAACGGCACGGCAAGGGGAAACAAGTCTAAGGCACGACAACGCAGGGCTAGGCAATGCAGGGCAAGGCAAGGAAAGGGTAACGCAAGGCAAGGCACGGTCAGGCGAGGCAAGGCTAAGGCACGACAACGCAAGGCTAGTCAATGCACAGAAGGCAAGCAAAGAGTAACGGAAGGCAAGGAATGCAAGGCAAAGCAAGTCAACGCAAGCAAGGCTATGGCAAGGTGATAAAAGGCTAAGTCAAGACAACGCAAGGTTAGGCAATGCACGGAAGGCAAGCAAAGAGCAACGGAAGGCAAGGAAGGCAAGGCAAAGCAAGCAAGGCTATGGCAAGGTTAAACAAGGCTAAGGCACGACAACGCAAGGCTAGGCAATGCACGGGAGGCAAGCAAAGAGTAACGGAAGGCAAGGAAGGAAAGTGAAAGCAAGGCAAGGCAAGGGTAACGGAAGGAACGGCTCGGCAAGGGGAAACAAGGCTAAGGCACGGCAACGCACGGCTAGGCAATGCAATGCCAGGCAAGGAAAGGGTAACAGAAGGCAAGGCAGGGTCAGGCGAGGCAAGGCTAAGGCACGACAACGCAAGGCTAGGCAATGCACGGAAGGCAAGCAAAGAGTAACGGAAGGCAAGGAAGGCAAGGGAAAGCAAGGCAAGGCAAGTGTAACGGAAGGAACGGCACGGCAAGGGGAAACAAGGCTAAGGCACGACAACGCACGGGTAGGCAATGTACGGCAACGCAAGGAAAGCGTAACGCACGGGAAGGTACTGTCAGGCGAGGCAAGGCTAAGGCACGACAACGCAAAGCTAGGCAATGCACGGAAGGTAAGCAAAGAGTAACGGAAGGGAAGGAAAGCAAGGGAAAGCAAGGCAAGGCAAGGGTAACGGAAGGAACGGCACGGCAAGGGGAAACAAGGCTAAGGCACGAAAACGCACGGCTAGGTAATGCACGGCAAGGCAACGAAAGGGTAACGCAAGGCAAGGCACGGTGAGGCAAGGCAAGGCTACTGCACGACAACGCACGGCTAGGCAATGCACGGCAAGGCAAGGAAAGAGTAACGGAAGGCAAGGAAGGCAAGGCAAAGCAAGGCAACGCAAGCAAGGCTATGGCAAGGTGAAACAAGGCTAAGGCACGACAAAGCACGGTTAGGCAATGCACGGCAAGGCAAGGAAAGGGTAACGCAAGGCAAGGCACTGTCAGGCAAGGCAAGGCTAAGGCACGACAACGCAAGGCTAGGCAATGCACGTAAGGTAAGCAAAGAGTAACGGAAGGCAAGGAAAGCAAGGGAAAGCAAGGCAAGGTAAGGGTAACGCCAGGCAAGGCACGGTCAGGCAAGGCAAGGCTAATGCACGACAACGCAAGGCTAGGCAGTGCACGGTAAGGCAAGGAAAGAGTAACGGAAGGAAAGGAAGGCAAGGCAAATCCAGGCAAGGCAAGTGTAACAAAAGGCACGGCACGACAAGGGGAAACAAGGCTAAGGCACGACAACGCACGGCTAGGCAATGCACGGCAAGGCCAGGAAAGGGTAACGCAAGGCAAGGCACGGTGAGGCAAGGCAAGGCTAATGCACGACAATGCACGGCTAGGCAATGCACGGCAAGGCAAGGAAAGACTAACGCAAGGCAAGGCACGGTCAGGCGAGGCAAGGCTAAGGCACGACAACGCAAGGCTATGCAATGCACGGAAGGCAAGCAAAGTGTAACGGAAGGCAAGAAAGGCAAGGGAAAGCAAGGCAAGGCAAGGGTAACGGAAGGAACGGCACGGCAAGGGGAAACAAGGCTAAGGCACGACAACGCACGGCTAGGCAATGCACGGCAACGCAAGGAAAGCGTAACGCAAGGCAAGGTACTGTCAGGCGAGGCAAGGCTAAGGCACGACAACGCAAGCCTAGGCAATGCAAGGAAGGTAAGCAAAGAGTAACGGAAGGCAAGGAAAGCAAGGGAAAGCAAGGCAAGGCAAGGGTAAGGGAAAGAACGGCACGGCAAGGGGAAACAAGTCTAAGGCACGACAACGCAGGGCTAGGCAATGCAGGGCAAGGCAAGGAAAGGGTAACGCAAGGCAAGGCACGGTCAGGCGAGGCAAGGCTAAGGCACGACAACGCAAGGCTAGTCAATGCACGGAAGGCAAGCAAAGAGTAACGGAAGGCAAGGAATGCAAGGCAAAGCAAGTCAACGCAAGCAAGGCTATGGCAAGGTGATAAAAGGCTAAGTCAAGACAACGCAAGGTTAGGCAATGCACGGAAGGCAAGCAAAGAGCAACGGAAGGCAAGGAAGGCAAGGCAAAGCAAGGCAACGCAAGCAAGGCTATGGCAAGGTTAAACAAGGCTAAGGCACGACAACGCAAGGCTAGGCAATGCACGGGAGGCAAGCAAAGAGTAACGGAAGGCAAGGAAGGCAAGGGAAAGCAAGGCAAGGCAAGTGTAACGGAAGGAACGGCACGGCAAGGGGAAACAAGGCTAAGGCACGACAACGCACGGCTAGGCAATGTACGGCAACGCAAGGAAAGCGTAACGCAAGGGAAGGTACTGTCAGGCGAGGCAAGGCTAAGGCACGACAACGCAAAGCTAGGCAATGCACGGAAGGTAAGCAAAGAGTAACGGAAGGGAAGGAAAGCAAGGGAAAGCAAGGCAAGGCAAGGGTAACGGAAGGAACGGCACGGCAAGGGGAAACAAGGCTAAGGCACGACAACGCACGGCTAGGTAATGCACGGCAAGGCAAGGAAAGGGTAACGCAAGGCAAGGCACGGTGAGGCAAGGCAAGGCTACTGCACGACAACGCACGGCTAGGCAATGCAAGGCAAGGCAAGGAAAGGGTAACGGAAGGCAAGGAAGGCAAGGCAAAGCAAGGCAAGTCAAGGAAGGATATGGAAAGGTGAAAAAAGGCTAAGGCACGACAACGCAAGGCTAGGCAATGCACGGAAGGCAAGCAAAGAGTAACGGAAGGCAAGGAAGGGAAAGCAAAGGAAGGCAACGCAAGCAAGGCTATGGCAAGGTGAAACAAGGCTACGGCACGACAACGCAAGGCTGGGCAGTGCACAGCTAGGCAAGGAAAGAGTAACAGAAGGCAAGGAAGGCAAGGGAAAGCAAGGCAAGTCAAGGGTAACGGAAGGCACGGCACCGCAAGGGGAAACAAGGCTAAGGAACGACAACGCACAGCTAGGGAATCCACGGATAGGGAAGGAAAGGGTAGCGCAAGGCAAGGCACGGTGAGGCAAGGCAAGGCTAATGCACGAAAACGCACGGCTAGGCAATGCACGGCAAGGCAAGGAAAAGGTAACGCAAGGCAAGGCACGGTGAGGCAAGGCAAGGCTAATGCACGACAACGCAAGGCTAGGCAGTGCACGGCAAGGTAAGGAAAGAGTAACGGAAGGAAAGGAAGGCAAGGCAAAGCCAGGCAAGGCAAGTGTAACAAAAGGGACGGCACGGCAAGGGGAAACAAGGCTAAGGCACGGCAACGCACGGCTAGGCAATGCACGGCCAGGCAAGGAAAGGGTAACGCAAGGCAAGGCACTGTCAGGCGAAGCAAGGCTAAGGCACGACAACGCAAGGCTAGGCAATACACGGAAGGTAAGCAAAGAGTAACGGAAGCCAAGGAAAGCAAGGGAAAGCAAGGCATGGTAAGGGTAATGGAAGGAACGGCATGGCAAGGGGAAACAAGGCTAAGGCTCGGCAACGCACGGCTAGGCAATGCACGGCCAGCCAAGGAAAAGGTAACGCAAGGCATGGCACGGTGAGGCAAGGCAAGGCTAATGCACGACAACGCAAGGCTAGGCAGTGCACGGCAAGGTAAGGAAAGAGTAACGGAAGGAAAGGAAGGCAAGGCAAAGCCAGGCAAGGCAAGTGTAACAAAAGGCACGGCACGGCAAGGGAAAACAAGGCTAAGGCACGGCAACGCAAGGCTAGGCAATACACGGAAGCCAAACACAGAGTAAGGGAAGGCAAGGAAGGCCAGGGAAAGCAAGGCAAGGCAAGGGTAACGGAAGTAACGGCACGGCAAGGGGAATCAAGGATAAGGCACGACTACGCTCGGCTAGGCAATGCACGGAAGGCAAGCAAAGAGTAACGGAAGGCAAGGAAGGCAAGGCAAAGCAAGGCAAGGCAAGCAAGTCTATGGCAAGGTGAAACAAGGCTAAGGCACTACAACGCAAGGCTAGGCAATGCACGGCTAGGCAAGGAAAGAGTAACGAAAGGAAAGGAGTCAAGGCAAAGCAAGGCAAGGCAAGTGTAACAAATGGCACGGCACGGCAAGGGGAAACAAGGCTAAGGAACGGCAACGCACGGCTAAGCAATGCACGGCCAGGCAAGGAAAGGGTAACGCAAGGCAAGGCACGGTGAGGCAAGGCAAGGCTAATGCACGACAACGCACGGCTAGGCAATGCACGGCAAGGCAAGGAAAGAGTAACGGAAGGCAAGGAAGGCAAGGCAAAGCAAGGCAACGCAAGCAAGGCTATGGCAAGGTGAAACAAGGCTACGGCACGACAAAGCACGGTTAGGCAATGCACGGCAAGGCAAGGAAAGGGTAACGCAAGGCAAGGCACTGTCAGGCAAGACAAGGCTAAGGCACGACAACGCAAGGCTAGGCAATGCACGTAAGGTAAGATAAGAGTAACGGAAGGCAAGGAAAGCAAGGGAAAGCAAGGCAAGGTAAGGGTAACGCCAGGCAAGGCACGGTCAGGCAAGGCAAGGCTAATGCACGACAACGCAAGGCTAGGCAGTGCACGGTAAGGCAAGGAAAGAGTAACGGAAGGAAAGGAAGGCAAGGCAAATCCAGACAAGGCAAGTGTAACAAAAGGCACGGCACGACAAGGGGAAACAAGGCTAAGGCACGACAACGCACGGCTAGGCAATGCACGGCAAGGCAAGGAAAGGGTAACGCAAGGCAAGGCACGGTGAGGCAAGGCAAGGCTAATGCACGACAATGCACGGCTAGGCAATGCACGGCAAGGCAAGGAAAGACTAATGCAAGGCAAGGCACGGTCAGGCGAGGCAAGGCTAAGGCACGACAACGCAAGGCTATGCAATGCACGGAAGGCAAGCAAAGAGTAACGGAAGGCAAGAAAGGCAAGGGAAAGCAAGGCAAGGCAAGGGTAACGGAAGGAACGGCACGGCAAGGGGACACAAGGCTAAGGCACGACAACGCACGGCTAGGCAATGCACGGCAACGCAAGGAAAGCGTAACGCAAGGCAAGGTACTGTCAGGCGAGGCAAGGCTAAGGCACGACAACGCAAGCCTAGGCAATGCACGGAAGGTAAGCAAAGAGTAACGGAAGGCAAGGAAAGCAAGGGAAAGCAAGGCAAGGCAACGGTAAGGGAAAGAACGGCACGGCAAGGGGAAACAAGTCTAAGGCACGACAACGCAGGGCTAGGCAATGCAGGGCAAGGCAAGGAAAGGGTAACGCAAGGCAAGGCACGGTCAGGCGAGGCAAGGCTAAGGCACGACAACGCAAGGCTAGTCAATGCACGGAAGGCAAGCAAAGAGTAACGGAAGGCAAGGAATGCAAGGCAAAGCAAGTCAAAGCAAGCAAGGCTATGGCAAGGTGATAAAAGGCTAAGTCAAGACAACGCAAGGTTAGGCAATGCACGGAAGGCAAGCAAAGAGCAACGGAAGGCAAGGAAGGCAAGGCAAAGCAAGGCAACGCAAGCAAGGCTATGGCAAGGTTAAACAAGGCTAAGGCACGACAACGCAAGGCTAGGCAATGCACGGGAGGCAAGCAAAGAGTAACGGAAGGCAAGGAAGGAAAGTGAAAGCAAGGCAAGGCAAGGGTAACGGAAGGAACGCCTCGGCAAGGGGAAACAAGGCTAAGGCACGGCAACGCACGGCTAGGCAATGCAATGCCAGGCAAGGAAAGGGTAACAGAATGCAAGGCAGGGTCAGGCGAGGCAAGGCTAAGGCACGACAACGCAAGCCTAGGCAATGCACGGAAGGTAAGCAAAGAGTAACGGAAGGCAAGGAAGGCAAGGGAAAGCAAGGCAAGGCAAGTGTAACGGAAGGAACGGCACGGCAAGGGGAAACAAGGCTAAGGCACGACAACGCACGGGTAGGCAATGTACGGCAACGCAAGGAAAGCGTAACGCACGGGAAGGTACTGTCAGGCGAGGCAAGGCTAAGGCACGACAACGCAAAGCTAGGCAATGCACGGAAGGTAAGCAAAGAGTAACGGAAGGGAAGGAAAGCAAGGGAAAGCAAGGCAAGGCAAGGGTAACGGAAGGAACGGCACGGCAAGGGGAAACAAGGCTAAGGCACGAAAACGCACGGCTAGGTAATGCACGGCAAGGCAACGAAAGGGTAACGCAAGGCAAGGCACGGTGAGGCAAGGCAAGGCTACTGCACGACAACGCACGGCTAGGCAATGCAAGGCAAGGCAAGGAAAGAGTAACGGAAGGCAAGGAAGGCAAGGGCAAGCAAGGCAAGTCAAGGGTAACGGAACGCACGGCACCGCAAGGGGAAACAAGGCTAAGGAACGAAAACGCACAGCTAGGGAATCCACGGATAGGGAAGGAAAGGGTAGCGCAAGGCAAGGCACGGTGAGGCAAGGCAAGGCTAATGCACGAAAACGCACCGCTAGGCAATGCACGGCAAGGCAAGGAAAAGGTAACGCAAGGCAAGGCACGGTGAGGCAAGGCAAGGCTAATGCACGACAACGCAAGGCTAGGCAGTGCACGGCAAGGTAAGGAAAGAGTAACGGAAGGAAAGGAAGGCAAGGCAAAGCCAGGCAAGGCAAGTGTAACAAAAGGGACGGCACGGCAAGGGGAAACAAGGCTAAGGCACGGCAACGCACGGCTAGGCAATGCACGGCCAGGCAAGGAAAGGGTAACGCAAGGCAAGGCACTGTCAGGCGAGGCAAGGCTAAGGCACGACAACGCAAGGCTAGGCAATACACGGAAGGTAAGCAAAGAGTAACGGAAGCCAAGGAAAGCAAGGGAAAGCAAGGCATGGTAAGGGTAATGGAAGGAACGGCATGGCAAGGGGAAACAAGGCTAAGGCTCGGCAACGCACGGCTAGGCAATGCACGGCCAGCCAAGGAAAAGGTAACGCAAGGCATGGCACGGTGAGGCAAGGCAAGGCTAATGCACGACAACGCAAGGCTAGGCAGTGCACGGCAAGGTAAGGAAAGAGTAACGGAAGGAAAGGAAGGCAAGGCAAAGCCAGGCAAGGCAAGTGTAACAAAAGGCACGGCACGGCAAGGGAAAACAAGGCTAAGGCACGGCAACGCAAGGCTAGGCAATACACGGAAGCCAAACACAGAGTAAGGGAAGGCAAGGAAGGCCAGGGAAAGCAAGGCAAGGCAAGGGTAACGGAAGTAACGGCACGGCAAGGGGAATCAAGGATAAGGCACGACTACGCTCGGCTATTCAATGCACGGAAGGCAAGCAAAGAGTAACGGAAGGCAAGGAAGGCAAGGCAAAGCAAGGCAAGGCAAGCAAGTCTATGGCAAGGTGAAACAAGGCTAAGGCACTAAAATGCAAGGCTAGGCAATGCACGGCTAGGCAAGGAAAGAGTAACGAAAGGAAAGGAGTCAAGGCAAAGCAAGGCAAGGCAAGTGTAACAAATGGCACGGCACGGCAAGGGGAAACAAGGCTAAGGAACGGCAACGCACGGCTAAGCAATGCACGGCCAGGCAAGGAAAGGGTAACGCAAGGCAAGGCACGGTGAGGCAAGGCAAGGCTAATGCACGACAACGCACGGCTAGGCAATGCACGGCAAGGCAAGGAAAGGGTAACGCAAGGCAAGGCACGGTCAGGCGAGGTAAGGCTAAGGCACGACAACGCAAGGCTAGGCAATGCATGGAAGGCAAGCAAAGAGTAACGGAAGGCAAGGAAGGCAAGGGAAAGCAAGGAAAGGCAAGGGTAATGGAAGGAACGGCTCAGCAAGGGGAAACAAGGCTAAGGCACGACAACGCACGGCTAGGCGATGCACGGCAAGGCAAGGAAAGGGTAACGCAAGGCAAGGCACGGTGAGGCAAGGCAAGGCTAATGCACGGCAACGCACGGCTAGGCAATGCACGGCAAGGCAAGGAAAGTGTAACGGAAGGCAAGGAAGGCAAGGCAAAGCAAGGCAACGCAAGCAAGGCTATGGCAAGGTGAAACAAGGCTAAAGCACGACAAAGCACGGTTAGGCAATGCACGGCAAGGCAAGGAAAGGGTAACGCAAGGCAAGGCACGGTCAGGCAAGGCAAGGCTAATGCACAACAACGCAAGGCTAGGCAGTGCACGGTAAGGCAAGGAAAGAGTAACGGAAGGAAAGGAAGGCAAGGCGAATCCAGGCAAGGCAAGTGTAACAAAAGGCACGGCACGGCAAGGGGAAACAAGGCTAAGGCACGACAACGCACGGCTAGGCAATGCAGGGCAAGGCAAGGAAAGGGTAACGCAAGGCAAGGCACGGTGAGGCAAGGCAAGGCTAATGCACGACAACGCACGGCTAGGCAATGCAGGGCCAGGCAAGGAAAGTGTAACGCAAGGCAAGGCACGGTGAGGCAAGGCAAGGCTAAGGCACGACAACGCAAGGATAGGCAATGCACGTAAGGTAAGCAAAAAGTAACGGAAGGCAAGGAACGCAAGGGAAAGCAAGGCAAGGTAAGGGTAACGCCAGGCAAGGCACGGTCAGGCGAGGCAAGGCTAAGGCACGACAACGCAAGGCTAGGCAATGCACGGAAGGCAAGCAAAGAGTAACGGAATGCAAGGACGGCAAGGGAAAGCAAGGGAAGGCAAGGGTAACGGAAGGAACGGCACGGTAAGGGGAAACAAGGCTCAAGCACGACAACGCACGGCTAGACAATGCACGGCAACGCAAGGAAAGCGTAACGCAAGGCAAGGTCCTGTCAGGCGAGGCAAGGCTAAGGCACGACAACGCAAGCCTAGGCAATGCACGGAAGGTAAGCAAAGAGTAACGGAAGGCAAGGAAGGCAAGGGAAAGCAAGGCAAGGCAAGGGTAACGGAAGGAACGGCACGGCAAGGGGAAACAAGGCTAAGGCACGACAACGCACGGCTAGGCAATGCACGGAAGGCAAGCAAAGAGTAACGGAAGGCAAGGAAGGCAAGGGAAAGCAAGGCAAGGCAAGGGTAACGGAAGGAACGGCTCTGCAAGGGGAAAGAATTCTAAGGCACGGCAACGCACGGCTAGGCAATGCACGGCCAGGCAAAGAAATGGTAACGCAAGGCAAGGCACTGTCAGGCGAGGCAAGGCTAAGGCACGACAAAGCAACGCTAGGCAATGCAAGGAATGTAAGCAAAGAGTAACGGAAGCCAAGGAAAGCAAGGGAAAGCAAGGCAAGGTAAGGGTAATGGAAGGAACGGCTCGGCAAGGGGAAACAAGGGTAAGGCACGACAACGCACGGCTAGGCGATGCACGGCAAGGCAACGAAAGGGAAACGTAAGGCAAGCCACGGTAAGGCAAGGCAAGGCTAAGGCACGACAACGCACGGCTAGGCAATGCACGGCAAGGCAAGGAAAGAGTAACGGAAGGCAAGGAAGGCAAGGCAAAGCAAGGCAACGCAAGCAAGGCTATGGCAAGGTGAAACAAGGCTACGGCACGACAAAGCACGGTTAGGCAATGCACGGCAAGGCAAGGAAAGGGTAACGCAAGGCAAGGCACTGTCAGGCAAGGCAAGGCTAAGGCACGACAACGCAAGGCTAGGCAATGCACGTAAGGTAAGCAAAGAGTAACGGAAGGCAAGGAAAGCAAGGGAAAGCAAGGCAAGGTAAGGGTAACGCCAGGCAAGGCACGGTCAGGCAAGGCAAGGCTAATGCACGACAACGCAAGGCTAGGCAGTGCACGGTAAGGCAAGGAAGGAGTAACGGAAGGAAAGGAAGGCAAGGCAAATCCAGGCAAGGCAAGTGTAACAAAAGGCACGGCACGACAAGGGTAAACAAGGCTAAGGCACGACAACGCACGGCTAGGCAATGCACGGCAAGGCCAGGAAAGGGTAACGCAAGGCAAGGCACGGTGAGGCAAGGCAAGGCTAATGCACGACAATGCACGGCTAGGCAATGCACGGCAAGGCAAGGAAAGACTAACGCAAGGCAAGGCACGGTCAGGCGAGGCAAGGCTAAGGCACGACAACGCAAGGCTATGCAATGCACGGAAGGCAAGCAAAGAGTAACGGAAGGCAAGAAAGGCAAGGGAAAGCAAGGCAAGGCAAGGGTAACGGAAGGAACGGCACGGCAAGGGGAAACAAGGCTAAGGCACGACAACGCACGGCTAGGCAATGCACGGCAACGCAAGGAAAGCGTAACGCAAGGCAAGGTACTGTCAGGCGAGGCAAGGCTAAGGCACGACAACGCAAGCCTAGGCAATGCACGGAAGGTAAGCAAAGAGTAACGGAAGGCAAGGAAAGCAAGGGAAAGCAAGGCAAGGCAAGGGTAAGGGAAAGAACGGCACGGCAAGGGGAAACAAGTCTAAGGCACGACAACGCAGGGCTAGGCAATGCAGGGCAAGGCAAGGAAAGGGTAACGCAAGGCAAGGCACGGTCAGGCGAGGCAAGGCTAAGGCACGACAACGCAAGGCTAGTCAATGCACGGAAGGCAAGCAAAGAGTAACGGAAGGCAAGGAATGCAAGGCAAAGCAAGTCAACGCAAGCAAGGCTATGGCAAGGTGATAAAAGGCTAAGTCAAGACAACGCAAGGTTAGGCAATGCACGGAAGGCAAGCAAAGAGCAACGGAAGGCAAGGAAGGCAAGGCAAAGCAAGGCAACGCAAGCAAGGCTTTGGCAAGGTTAAACAAGGCTAAGGCACGACAACGCAAGGCTAGGTAATGCACGGGAGGCAAGCAAAGAGTAACGGAAGGCAAGGAAGGCAAGGGAAAGCAAGGCAAGGCAAGTGTAACGGAAGGAACGGCACGGCAAGGGGAAACAAGGCTAAGGCACGACAACGCACGGCTAGGCAATGTACGGCAACGCAAGGAAAGCGTAACGCAAGGGAAGGTACTGTCAGGCGAGGCAAGGCTACTGCACGACAACGCACGGCTAGGCAATGCAAGGCAAGGCAAGGAAAGGGTAACGGAAGGCAAGGAAGGCAAGGCAAAGCAAGGCAAGTCAAGGAAGGATATGGAAAGGTGAAAAAAGGCTAAGGCACGACAACGCAAGGCTAGGCAATGCACGGAAGGCAAGCAAAGAGTAACGGAAGGCAAGGAAGGGAAAGCAAAGGAAGGCAACGCAAGCAAGGCTATGGCAAGGTGAAACAAGGCTACGGCACGACAACGCAAGGCTGGGCAGTGCACAGCTAGGCAAGGAAAGAGTAACAGAAGGCAAGGAAGGCAAGGGAAAGCAAGGCAAGTCAAGGGTAACGGAAGGCACGGCACCGCAAGGGGAAACAAGGCTAAGGAACGACAACGCACAGCTAGGGAATCCACGGATAGGGAAGGAAAGGGTAGCGCAAGGCAAGGCACGGTGAGGCAAGGCAAGGCTAATGCACGAAAACGCACGGCTAGGCAATGCACGGTAAGGCAAGGAAAAGGTAACGCAAGGCAAGGCACGGTGAGGCAAGGCAAGGCTAATGCACGACAACGCAAGGCTAGGCAGTGCACGGCAAGGTAAGGAAAGAGTAACGGAAGGAAAGGAAGGCAAGGCAAAGCAAGGCAAGGCAAGTGTAACAAAAGGGACGGCACGGCAAGGGGAAACAAGGCTAAGGCACGGCAACGGACGGCTAGGCAATGCACGGCCAGGCAAGGAAAGGGTAACGCAAGGCAAGGCACTGTCAGGCGAAGCAAGGCTAAGGCACGACAACGCAAGGCTAGGCAATACACGGAAGGTAAGCAAAGAGTAACGGAAGCCAAGGAAAGCAAGGGAAAGCAAGGCATGGTAAGGGTAATGGAAGGAACGGCATGGCAAGGGGAAACAAGGCTAAGGCTCGGCAACGCACGGCTAGGCAATGCACGGCCAGCCAAGGAAAAGGTAACGCAAGGCATGGCACGGTGAGGCAAGGCAAGGCTAATGCACGACAACGCAAGGCTAGGCAGTGCACGGCAAGGTAAGGAAAGAGTAACGGAAGGAAAGGAAGGCAAGGCAAAGCCAGGCAAGGCAAGTGTAACAAAAGGCACGGCACGGCAAGGGAAAACAAGGCTAAGGCACGGCAACGCAAGGCTAGGCAATACACGGAAGCCAAACACAGAGTAAGGGAAGGCAAGGAAGGCCAGGGAAAGCAAGGCAAGGCAAGGGTAACGGAAGTAACGGCACGGCAAGGGGAATCAAGGATAAGGCACGACTACGCTCGGCTAGGCAATGCACGGAAGGCAAGCAAAGAGTAACGGAAGGCAAGGAAGGCAAGGCAAAGCAAGGCAAGGCAAGCAAGTCTATGGCAAGGTGAAACAAGGCTAAGGCACTACAACGCAAGGCTAGGCAATGCACGGCTAGGCAAGGAAAGAGTAACGAAAGGAAAGGAGTCAAGGCAAAGCAAGGCAAGGCAAGTGTAACAAATGGCACGGCACGGCAAGGGGAAACAAGGCTAAGGAACGGCAACGCACGGCTAAGCAATGCACGGCCAGGCAAGGAAAGGGTAACGCAAGGCAAGGCACGGTGAGGCAAGGCAAGGCTAATGCACGACAACGCACGGCTAGGCAATGCACGGCAAGGCAAGGAAAGAGTAACGGAAGGCAAGGAAGGCAAGGCAAAGCAAGGCAACGCAAGCAAGGCTATGGCAAGGTGAAACAAGGCTACGGCACGACAAAGCACGGTTAGGCAATGCACGGCAAGGCAAGGAAAGGGTAACGCAAGGCAAGGCACTGTCAGGCAAGACAAGGCTAAGGCACGACAACGCAAGGCTAGGCAATGCACGTAAGATAAGATAAGAGTAACGGAAGGCAAGGAAAGCAAGGGAAAACAAGGCAAGGTAAGGGTAACGCCAGGCAAGGCACGGTCAGGCAAGGCAAGGCTAATGCACGACAACGCAAGGCTAGGCAGTGCACGGTAAGGCAAGCAAAGAGTAACGGAAGGCAAGGAAGGCAAGGGAAAGCAAGGCAAGGCAAGGGTAACGGAAGGAACGGCACGGCAAGGGGACACAAGGCTAAGGCACGACAACGCACGGCTAGGCAATGCACGGCAACGCAAGGAAAGCGTAACGCAAGGCAAGGTACTGTCAGGCGAGGCAAGGCTAAGGCACGACAACGCAAGCCTAGGCAATGCACGGAAGGTAAGCAAAGAGTAACGGAAGGCAAGGAAAGCAAGGGAAAGCAAGGCAAGGCAAGGGTAAGGGAAAGAACGGCACGGCAAGGGGAAACAAGTCTAAGGCACGACAACGCAGGGCTAGGCAATGCAGGGCAAGGCAAGGAAAGGGTAACGCAAGGCAAGGCACGGTCAGGCGAGGCAAGGCTAAGGCACGACAACGCAAGGCTAGTCAATGCACGGAAGGCAAGCAAAGAGTAACGGAAGGCAAGGAATGCAAGGCAAAGCAAGTCAACGCAAGCAAGGCTATGGCAAGGTGATAAAAGGCTAAGTCAAGACAACGCAAGGTTAGGCAATGCACGGAAGGCAAGCAAAGAGTAACGGAAGGCAAGGAAGGCAAGGCAAAGCAAGGCAACGCAAGCAAGGCTATGGCAAGGTTAAACAAGGCTAAGGCACGACAACGCAAGGCTAGGCAATGCACGGGAGGCAAGCAAAGAGTAACGGAAGGCAAGGAAGGAAAGTGAAAGCAAGGCAAGGCAAGGGTAACGGAAGGAACGCCTCGGCAAGGGGAAACAAGGCTAAGGCACGGCAACGCACGGCTAGGCAATGCAATGCCAGGCAAGGAAAGGGTAACAGAATGCAAGGCAGGGTCAGGCGAGGCAAGGCTAAGGCACGACAACGCAAGGCTAGGCAATGCACGGAAGGCAAGCAAAGAGTAACGGAAGGCAAGGAAGGCAAGGGAAAGCAAGGCAAGGCAAGTGTAACGGAAGGAACGGCACGGCAAGGGGAAACAAGGCTAAGGCACGACAACGCACGGCTAGGCAATGTACGGCAACGCAAGGAAAGCGTAACGCACGGGAAGGTACTGTCAGGCGAGGCAAGGCTAAGGCACGACAACGCAAAGCTAGGCAATGCACGGAAGGTAAGCAAAGAGTAACGGAAGGGAAGGAAAGCAAGGGAAAGCAAGGGAAGGCAAGGGTAACGGAAGGAACGGCACGGCAAGGGGAAACAAGGCTAAGGCACGAAAACGCACGGCTAGGTAATGCACGGTAAGGCAACGAAAGGGTAACGCAAGGCAAGGCACGGTGAGGCAAGGCAAGGCTACTGCACGACAACGCACGGCTAGGCAATGCAAGGCAAGGCAAGGAAAGAGTAACGGAAGGCAAGGAAGGCAAGGGAAAGCAAGGCAAGTCAAGGGTAACGGAAGGCACGGCACCGCAAGGGGAAACAAGGCTAAGGAACGAAAACGCACAGGTAAGGAATCCACGGATAGGGAAGGAAAGGGTAGCGCAAGGCAAGGCACGGTGAGGCAAGGCAAGGCTAATGCACGAAAACGCACGGCTAGGCAATGCACGGCAAGGCAAGGAAAAGGTAACGCAAGGCAAGGCACGGTGAGGCAAGGCAAGGCTAATGCACGACAACGCAAGGCTAGGCAGTGCACGGCAAGGTAAGGAAAGAGTAACGGAAGGAAAGGAAGGCAAGGCAAAGCCAGGCAAGGCAAGTGTAACAAAAGGGACGGCACGGCAAGGGGAAACAAGGCTAAGGCACGGCAACGCACGGCTAGGCAATGCACGGCCAGGCAAGGAAAGGGTAACGCAAGGCAAGGCACTGTCAGGCGAGGCAAGGCTAAGGCAGGACAACGCAAGGCTAGGCAATACACGGAAGGTAAGCAAAGAGTAACGGAAGCCAAGGAAAGCAAGGGAAAGCAAGGCATGGTAAGGGTAATGGAAGGAACGTCATGGCAAGGGGAAACAAGGCTAAGGCTCGGCAACGCACGGCTAGGCAATGCACGGCCAGCCAAGGAAAAGGTAACGCAAGGCATGGCACGGTGAGGCAAGGCAAGGCTAATGCACGACAACGCAAGGCTAGGCAGTGCACGGCAAGGTAAGGAAAGAGTAACGGAAGGAAAGGAAGGCAAGGCAAAGCCAGGCAAGGCAATTGTAACAAAAGGCACGGCACGGCAAGGGAAAACAAGGCTAAGGCACGGCAACGCAAGGCTAGGCAATACACGGAAGCCAAACACAGAGTAAGGGAAGGCAAGGAAGGCCAGGGAAAGCAAGGCAAGGCAAGGGTAACGGAAGTAACGGCACGGCAAGGGGAATCAAGGATAAGGCACGACTACGCTCGGCTAGGCAATGCACGGAAGGCAAGCAAAGAGTAACGGAAGGCAAGGAAGGCAAGGCAAAGCAAGGCAAGGCAAGCAAGTCTATGGCAAGGTGAAACAAGGCTAAGGCACTACAACGCAAGGCTAGGCAATGCACGGCTAGGCAAGGAAAGAGTAACGAAAGGAAAGGAGTCAAGGCAAAGCAAGGCAAGGCAAGTGTAACAAATGGCACGGCACGGCAAGGGGAAACAAGGCTAAGGAACGGCAAAGCACGGCTAACCAATGCACGGCCAGGCAAGGAAAGGGTAACGCAAGGCAAGGCACGGTAAGGCAAGGCAAGGCTAATGCACGACAACGCACGGCTAGGCAATGCACGGCAAGGCAAGGAAAGGGTAACGCAAGGCAAGGCACGGTCAGGCGAGGTAAGGCTAAGGCACGACAACGCAAGGCTAGGCAATGCATGGAAGGCAAGCAAAGAGTAACGGAAGGCAACGAATGCAAGGCAAAGCAAGGCAACGCAAGCAAGTCTATGGCAAGGTGAAAAAAGGCTAAGGCACGACAACGCAAGGCTAGGTAATGCACGGGAGGCAAGCAAAGAGTAACGGAAGGCAAGGAAGGCAAGGGAAAGCAAGGCAAGTCAAGGGTAACGGAAGGAACGGCTCTGCAAGGGGAAACAAGGCTAAGGCACGACAACGCACGGCTAGGCGATGCACGGCAAGGCAAGGAAAGAGTAACGGAAGGCAAGGAAGGCAAGGCAAAGCAAGGCAACGCAAGCAAGGCTATGGCAAGGGGAAAGAAGGCTAAAGCACGACAAAGCACGGTTAGGCAATGCACGGCAAGGCAAGGAAAGGGTAACGCAAGGCAAGGCACTGTCAGGCAAGGCAAGGCTAAGGCACGACAACGCCAGGCTAAGCAATGTACGTAAGGTAAGCAAATGGTAACGGAAGGCAAGGAAAGCAAGGGAAAGCAAGGCAAGGTAAGGGTAATGCCAGGCAAGGCACGGTCAGGCAAGGAAAGGCTAAGGCACGACAACGCAAGGCTAGTGAATGCACTGAAGGGAAGCAAACAGTAACGGAAGGCAAGAAATGCAAGGCAAAGCAAGGCAACGCAAGCAAGGCTATGGCAAGGTGAAAAAAGGCTAAGGCACGACAACGCAAGGCTAGGCAATGCACGGGAGGCAAGCAAAGAGTAACGGAAGGCAAGGAAAGCAAGGGAAAGCAAGGCAAGGTAAGGGTAACGCCAGGCAAGGCACGGTCAGGCAAGGCAAGGCTAATGCACGACAACGCAAGGCTAGGCAGTGCACGGTAAGGCAAGGAAAGAGTAACGGAAGGAAAGGAAGGCAAGGCAAATCCAGGCAAGGCAAGTGTAACAAAAGGCACGGCACGACAAGGGGAAACAAGGCTAAGGCACGACAACGCACGGCTAGGCAATGCACGGCAAGGCAAGGAAAGGGTAAGGCAAGGCAAGGCACGGTGAGGCAAGGCAAGGCTAATGCACGACAATGCACGGCTAGGCAATGCACGGCAAGGCAAGGAAAGACTAACGCAAGGCAAGGCACGGTCAGGCGAGGCAAGGCTAAGGCACGACAACGCAAGGCTATGCAATGCACGGAAGGCAAGCAAAGAGTAACGGAAGGCAAGAAAGGCAAGGGAAAGCAAGGCAAGGCAAGGGTAACGGAAGGAACGGCACGGCAATGGGAAACAAGGGTAAGGCACGACAACGCACGGCTAGGCAATGCACGGCAAGGCAAGGAAAGGGTAAGGCAAGGCAAGGCACGGTGAGGCAAGGCAAGGCTAATGCACGACAATGCACGGCTAGGCAATGATAGGCAAGGCAAGGAAAGAGTAACGCAAGGCAAGGCACGGTCAGGCGAGGCAAGGCTAAGGCACGACAACGCAAGGCTATGCAATGCACGGAAGGCAAGCAAAGAGTAACGGAAGGCAAGAAAGGCAAGGGAAAGCAAGGCAAGGCAAGGGTAACGGAAGGAACGGCACGGCAAGGGGAAACAAGGCTAAGGCACGACAACGCACGGCTAGGCAATGCACGGCAACGCAAGGAAAGCGTAACGCAAGGCAAGGTACTCTCAGGCGAGGCAAGGCTAAGGCACGACAACGCAAGCCTAGGCAATGCACGGAAGGTAAGCAAAGAGTAACGGAAGGCAAGGAAAGCAAGGGAAAGCAAGGCAAGGCAAGGGTAAGGGAAAGAACGGCACGGCAAGGGGAAACAAGTCTAAGGCACGACAACGCAGGGCTAGGCAATGCAGGGCAAGGCAAGGAAAGGGTAACGCAAGGCAAGGCACGGTCAGGCGAGGCAAGGCTAAGGCACGACAACGCAAGGCTAGTCAATGCACGGAAGGCAAGCAAAGAGTAACGGAAGGCAAGGAATGCAAGGCAAAGCAAGTCAACGCAAGCAAGGCTATGGCAAGGTGATAAAAGGCCAAGGCACGACAACGCAAGGCTAGGCAATGCACGGAATGCAAGCAAAGAGTAACGGAAGGCAAGGAAGGCAAAGCAAAGGAAGGCAACGCAAGCAAGGCTATGGCAAGGTGAAACAAGGCTACGGCACGACAACGCAAGGCTGGGCAGTGCACAGCTAGGCAAGGAAAGAGTAACGGAAGGCAAGGAAGGCAAGGGAAAGAAAGGCAAGTCAAGGGTAACGGAGGGCACGGCACCGCAAGGGGAAACAAGGCTAAGGCACGACAACGCACAGCTAGGGAATCCACGGATAGGGAAGGAAAGGGTAGCGCAAGGCAAGGCACGGTGAGGCAAGGCAAGGCTAATGCACGAAAACGCACGGCTAGGCAATGCACGGCAAGGCAAGGAAAAGGTAACGCAAGGCAAGGCACGGTGAGGCAAGGCAAGGCTAATGCACGACAACGCAAGGCTAGGCAGTGCACGGCAAGGTAAGGAAAGAGTAACGGAAGGAAAGGAAGGCAAGGCAAAGCCAGGCAAGGCAAGTGTAACAAAAGGGACGGCACGGCAAGGGGAAACAAGGCTAAGGCACGGCAACGCACGGCTAGGCAATGCACGGCCAGGCAAGGAAAGGGTAACGCAAGGCAAGGCACTGTCAGGCGAGGCAAGGCTAAGGCACTACAACGCAAGGCTAGGCAATACGCGGAAGGTAAGCAAAGAGCAACGGAAGCCAAGGAAAGCAAGGGAAAGCAAGGCATGTTAAGGGTAATGGAAGGAACGGCATGGCAAGGGGAAACAAGGCTAAGGCTCGGCAACGCACGGCTAGGCAATGCACGGCCAGCCAAGGAAAAGGTAACGCAAGGCATGGCACGGTGAGGCAAGGCAAGGCTAATGCACGACAACGCAAGGCTAGGCAGTGCACGGCAAGGTAACGAAAGAGTAACGGAAGGAAAGGAAGGCAAGGCAAAGCCAGGCAAGGCAAGTGTAACAAAAGGCACGGCACGGCAAGGGAAAACAAGGCTAAGGCACGGCAACGCAAGGCTAGGCAATACACGGAAGCCAAACACAGAGTAAGGGAAGGCAAGGAAGGCCAGGGAAAGCAAGGCAAGGCAAGGGTAACGGAAGTAACGGCACGGCAAGGGGAATCAAGGATAAGGCACGACTACGCTCGGCTAGGCAATGCACGGAAGGCAAGCAAAGAGTAACGGAAGGCAAGGAAGGCAAGGCAAAGCAAGGCAAGGCAAGCTAGTCTATGGCAAGGTGAAACAAGGCTAAGGCACTACAACGCAAGGCTAGGCAATGCACGGCTAGGCAAAGAAAGAGTAACGAAAGGAAAGGAAGGCAAGGCAAAGCAAGGCAAGGCAAGTGTAACAAAAGGCACGGCACGGCAAGGGGACACAAGGCTAAGGAACGGCCACGCACGGCTAGGCAATGCACGGCCAGGCAAGGAAAGGGTAACGCAAGTCAAGGCACGGTAAGGCAAGGCAAGGCTAATGCACGACAACGCACGGTTAAGCAATGCACGGCAAGGCAAGGAAAGGGTAACGCAAGGCAAAGCACGGTCAGGCGAGGCAAGGATAAGGCACGACAACGCAAGGCTAGGCAATGCACGGAAGGCAAACAAAGAGTAACGGAAGGCAAGGAATGCAAGGCAAAGCAAGGCAAAGCAAGCAAGTCTATGGCAAGGTGAAAAAAGGCTAAGGCAAGACAACGCAAGGCTAGGCAATGCACGGAAGGCAAGGAAAGAGTAACGGAAGGCAAGGAAGGCAAGGCAAAGCAAGGCAACGCAAGCAAGTCTATGGCAAGGTGAAACAAGGCTAAGGCACGACAACGCAAGGCTAGGCAATTCACGGGAGGCAAGCAAAGAGTAACGGAAGGCAAGGAAATCAAGGGAAAGCAAGGCAAGGCAAGGGCAACGGAAGGAACGGCTCTGCAAGGGGAAACAAGGCTAAGGCACGACAACGCACGGCTAGGCGATGCACGGCAAGGCAAGGAAAGGGTAACGCAAGGCAAGGCACGGTGAGGCAAGGCAAGGCTAATGCACGGCAACGCACGGCTAGGCAATGCACGGCCAGGCAAGGAAAGGGTAAGGCAAGGCAAGGCACTGTCAGGCGAGGCAAGGCTAAGGCACGACAACGCAAGGCTAGGCAATGCACGGAAGGCAAGCAAAGAGTAACGGAAGGCAAGGAAGGCAAGGGAAAGCAAGGAAAGGCAAGGGTAATGGAAGGAACGGCTCAGCAAGGGGAAACAAGGCTAAGGCACGACAACGCACGGCTAGGCGATGCACGGCAAGGCAAGGAAAGGGTAACGCAAGGCAAGGCACGGTGAGGCAAGGCAAGGCTAATGCACGGCAACGCACGGCTAGGCAATGCACGGCAAGGCAAGGAAAGTGTAACGGAAGGCAAGGAAGGCAAGGCAAAGCAAGGCAACGCAAGCAAGGCTATGGCAAGGTGAAACAAGGCTAAGGCACGACAAAGCACGGTTAGGCAATGCAAGGCAAGGCAAGGAAAGGGTAACGCAAGGCAAGGCACTGTCAGGCAAGGCAAGGCTAATGCACGACAACGCAAGGCTAGGTAGTGCACGGTAAGGCAAGGAAAGAGTAACGGAAGGAAAGGAAGGCAAGGCGAATCCAGGCAAGGCAAGTGTAACAAAAGGCACGGCACGGGAAGGGGAAACAAGGCTAAGGCACGACAACGCACGGCTAGGCAATGCAGAGCAAGGCAAGGAAAGGGTAACGCAAGGCAAGGCACGGTGAGGCAAGGCAAGGCTAATGCACGACAACGCACGGCTAGGCAATGCAGGGCAAGGCAAGGAAAGGGTAACGCAAGGCAAGGCACGGTGAGGCAAGGCAAGGCTAAGGCACGACAACGCAAGGATAGGCAATGCAAGGAATGTAAGCAAAGAGTAACGGAAGGCAAGGAAGGCAAGGGAAAGCAAGGCAAGGCAAGGGTAACGGAAGGAACGGCTCTGCAAGGGGAAAGAAGGCTAAGGCACGGCAACGCACGGCTAGGCAATGCACGGCCAGGCAAAGAAATGGTAACGCAAGGCAAGGCACTGTCAGGCGAGGCAAGGCTAAGGCACGACAAAGCAACGCTAGGCAATGCAAGGAATGTAAGCAAAGAGTAACGGAAGCCAAGGAAAGCAAGGGAAAGCAAGGCAAGTTAAGGGTAATGGAAGGAACGGCTCGGCAAGGGGAAACAAGGCGAAGGCACGACAACGCACGGCTAGGCGATGCACGGCAAGGCAAGGAAAGGGTAACGCAAGGCAAGGCACGGTGAGGCAAGGCAAGGCTAATGCACGACAACGCACGGCTCAGCAATGCACGGCAAGGCAAGGAAAGAGTAACGGAAGGCAAGGAAGGCAAGGCAAAGCAAGGCAACGCAAGCAAGGCTATGGCAAGGTGAAAAAAGGCTAAGGCACGACAACGCAAGGCTAGGCAATGCACGGGAGGCAAGCAAAGAGTAACGGAAGGCAAGGAAGGCAAGGGAAAGCAAGGCAAGGCAAGTGTAACGGAAGGAACGGCTCTGCAAGGGGAAAGAAGGCTAAGGCACGGCAACGCACGGCTAGGCAATGCACGGCCAGGCAAAGAAAGGGTAACGCAAGGCAAGTCACTGTCAGCCGAGGCAAGGCTAAGGCACGACAAAGCAACGCTAGGCAATGCAAGGAATGTAAGCAAAGAGTAACGGAAGCCAAGGAAAGCAAGGGAAAGCAAGGCAAGGTAAGGGTAATGGAAGGAACGGCTCGGCAAGGGGAAACAAGGCTAAGGCACGACAACGCACGGCTAGGCGATGCACGGCAAGGCAAGGAAAGGGTAACGCAAGGCAAGGCACGGTGAGGCAAGGCAAGGCTAATGCACGACAACGCACGGCTAGGCAATGCACGGCAAGGCAAGGAAAGAGTAGCAACGCAAGCAAGGCTATGGCAAGGAGAAACAAGGCTACGGCACGACAAAGCACGGTTAGGCAATGCACGGCAAGGCAAGGAAACGGTAACGCAAGGCAAGGCACTGTCAGGCAAGGGAAGGCTAAGGCACGACAACGCAAGGTTAGGCAATGCACGTAAGGTAAGCAAAGAGTAACGGAAGGCAAGGAAAGCAAGGGAAAGCAAGGCAAGGTAAGGGTAACGCCAGGCAAGGCACGGTCAGGCAAGGCAAGGCTAATGCACGACAACGCAAGGCTAGGCAGTGCACGGTAAGGCAAGGAAAGAGTAACGGAAGGAAAGGAAGGCAAGGCAAATCCAGGCAAGGCAAGTGTAACAAAAGGCACGGCACGACAAGGGGAAACAAGGCTAAGGCACGACAACGCACGGCTAGGCAATGCACGGCAAGGCAAGGAAAGGGTAACGCAAGGCAAGGCACGGTGAGGCAAGGCAAGGCTAATGCACGACAATGCACGGCTAGGCAATGCACGGCAAGGCAAGGAAAGACTAACGCAAGGCAAGGCACGGTCAGGCGAGGCAAGGCTAAGGCACGACAACGCAAGGCTATGCAATGCACGGAAGGCAAGCAAAGAGTAACGGAAGGCAACAAAGGCAAGGGAAAGCAAGGCAAGGCAAGGGTAACGGAAGGAACGGCACGGCAAGGGGAAACAAGGCTAAGGCACGACAACGCACGGCTAGGCAATGCACGGCAACGCAAGGAAAGCGTAACGCAAGGCAAGGTACTGTCAGGCGAGGCAAGACTAAGGCACGACAACGCAAGCCTAGGCAATGCACGGAAGGTAAGCAAAGAGTAACGGAAGGCAAGGAAAGCAAGGGAAAGCAAGGCAAGGCAAGGGTAAGGGAAAGAACGGCACAGCAAGGGGGAACAAGTCTAAGGCACGACAACGCAGGGCTAGGCAATGCAGGGCAAGGCAAGGAAAGGGTAACGCAACGCAAGGCACGGTCAGGCGAGGCAAGGCTAAGGCACGACAACGCAAGGCTAGTCAATGCACGGAAGGCAAGCAAAGAGTAACGGAAGGCAAGGAATGCAAGGCAAAGCAATTCAACGCAAGCAAGGCTATGGCAAGGTGATAAAAGGCTAAGTCAAGACAACGCAAGGTTAGGCAATGCACGGAAGGCAAGCAAAGAGTAACGGAAGGCAAGGAAGGCAAGGCAAAGCAAGGCAACGCAAGCAAGGCTATGGCAAGGTTAAACAAGGCTAAGGCACGACAACGCAAGGCTAGGCAATGCACGGGAGGCAAGCAAAGAGTAACGGAAGGCAAGGAAGGAAAGTGAAAGCAAGGCAAGGCAAGGGTAACGGAAGGAACGCCTCGGCAAGGGGAAACAAGGCTAAGGCACGGCAACGCACGGCTAGGCAATGCAATGCCAGGCAAGGAAAGGGTAACAGAAGGCAAGGCAGGGTCAGGCGAGGCAAGGCTAAGGCACGACAACGCAAGGCTAGGCAATGCACGGAAGGCAAGCAAAGAGTAACGGAAGGCAAGGAAGGCAAGGGAAAGCAAGGCAAGCCAAGTGTAACGGAAGGAACGGCACGGCAAGGGGAAACAAGGCTAAGGCACGACAACGCACGGCTAGGCAATGTACGGCAACGCAAGGAAAGCGTAACGCAAGGCAAGGTACTGTCAGGCGAGGCAAGGCTAAGGCACGACAACGCAAGGCTAGGCAATGCACGGAAGGTAAGCAAAGAGTAACGGAAGGGAAGGAAAGCAAGGGAAAGCAAGGCAAGGCAAGGGTAACGGAAGGAACGGCACGGCAAGGGGAAACAAGGCTAAGGCACGACAACGCACGGCTAGGTAATGCACGGCAAGGCAAGGAAAGGGTAACGCAAGGCAAGGCACGGTGAGGCAAGGCAAGGCTACTGCACGACAACGCACGGCTAGGCAATGCAAGGCAAGGCAAGGAAAGAGTAACGGAAGGCAAGGAAGGCAAGGCAAAGCAAGGCAAGGCAAGCAAGGATATGGAAAGGTGAAAAAAGGCTAAGGCACGACAACGCAAGGCTAGGCAATGCACGGAAGGCAAGCAAAGAGTAACGGAAGGCAAGGAAGGCAAAGCAAAGGAAGGCAACGCAAGCAAGGCTATGGCAAGGTGAAACAAGGCTACGGCACGACAACGCAAGGCTGGGCAGTGCACAGCTAGGCAAGGAAAGAGTAACGGAAGGCAAGGAAGGCAAGGGAAAGCAAGGCAAGTCAAGGGTAACGGAAGGCACGGCACCGCAAGGGGAAACAAGGCTAAGGCACGACAACGCACAGCTAGGTAATCCACGGATAGGGAAGGAAAGGGTAGCGCAAGGCAAGGCACGGTGAGGCAAGGCAAGGCTAATGCACGAAAACGCACGGCTAGGCAATGCACGGCAAGGCAAGGAAAAGGTAACGCAAGGCAAGGCACGGTGAGGCAAGGCAAGGCTAATGCACGATAACGCAAGGCTAGGCAGTGCACGGCAAGGTAAGGAAAGAGTAACGGAAGGAAAGGAAGGCAAGGCAAAGCCAGGCAAGGCAAGTGTAACAAAAGGGACGGCACGGCAAGGGGAAACAAGGCTAAGGCACGGCAACTCACGGCTAGGCAATGCACGGCCAGGCAAGGAAAGGGTAACG
Source organism: Macrotis lagotis (assembly GCF_037893015.1). Taxonomy (NCBI): domain Eukaryota; kingdom Metazoa; phylum Chordata; class Mammalia; order Peramelemorphia; family Peramelidae; genus Macrotis; species Macrotis lagotis. Next base: position 31,588 of record NW_027422377.1, read on the forward strand.
CAAGGCAAGGCACTGTCAGGCGAGGCAAGGCTAAGGCACGACAACGCAAGGCTAGGCAATACACGGAAGGTAAGCAAAGAGCAACGGAAGCCAAGGAAAGCAAGGGAAAGCAAGGCATGGTAAGGGTAATGGAAGGAACGGCATGGCAAGGGGAAACAAGGCTAAGGCTCGGCAACGCACGGCTAGGCAATGCACGGCCAGCCAAGGAAAAGGTAACGCAAGGCATGGCACGGTGAGGCAAGGCAAGGCTAATGCACGACAACGCAAGGCTAGGCAGTGCACGGCAAGGTAAGGAAAGAGTAACGGAAGGAAAGGAAGGCAAGGCAAAGCCAGGCAAGGCAAGTGTAACAAAAGGCACGGCACGGCATGGGGAAACAAGGCTAAGGCACGGCAACGTACGGCTAGGAAATGCACGGCCAGGCAAGAAAGGGTAACGCAAGGCAAGGCACGGTGAGGCAAGGCAAGGCTAATGCACGACAACGCAAGGCTAGGCATTGCACGGTAAGGCAAGGAAAGAGTAACGGAAGGAAAGGAAGGCAAGGCAAATCCAGACAAGGCAAGTGTAACAAAAGGCACGGCACGACAAGGGGAAACAAGGCTAAGGCACGACAACGCACGGCTAGGCAATGCACGGCAAGGCAAGGAAAGGGTAACGCAAGGCAAGGCACGGTGAGGCAAGGCAAGGCTAATGCACGACAATGCACGGCTAGGCAATGCACGGCAAGGCAAGGAAAGACTAACGCAAGGCAAGGCACGGTCAGGCGAGGCAAGGCTAAGGCACGACAACGCAAGGCTAGGCAATGCACGGAAGGCAAGCAAAGAGTAACGGAAGGCAAGAAAGGCAAGGGAAAGCAAGGCAAGGCAAGGGTAACGGAAGGAACGGCACGGCAAGGGGAAACAAGGCTAAGGCACGACAACGCACGGCTAGGCAATGCACGGCAACGCAAGGAAAGCGTAACGCAAGGCAAGGTACTGTCAGGCGAGGCAAGGCTAAGGCACGACAACGCAAGCCTAGGCAATGCACGAAAGGTAAGCAAAGAGTAAAGGAAGGCAAGGAAAGCAAGGGAAAGCAAGGCAAGGCAACGGTAAAGGAAAGAACGGCACGGCAAGGGGAAACAAGTCTAAGGCACGACAAGGCAGGGCTAGGCAATGCAGGGCAAGGCAAGGAAAGGGTAACGCAAGGCAAGGCACGGTCAGGCGAGGGAAGGCTAAGGCACGACAACGCAAGGCTAGTCAATGCACGGAAGGCAAGCAAAGAGTAACGGAAGGCAAGGAATGCAAGGCAAAGCAAGTCAACACAAGCAAGGCTATGGCAAGGTGATAAAAGGCTAAGTCAAGACAACGCAAGGTTAGGCAATGCACGGAAGGCAAGCAAAGAGCAACGGAAGGCAAGGAAGGCAAGGCAAAGCAAGGCAACGCAAGCAAGGCTATGGCAAGGTTAAACAAGGCTAAGGCATGACAACGCAAGGCTAGGCAATGCACGGGAGGCAAGCAAAGAGTAACGGAAGGCAAGGAAGGAAAGTGAAAGCAAGGCAAGGCAAGGGTAACGGAAGGAACGACTCGGCAAGGGGAAACAAGGCTAAGGCACGGCAACGCACGGCTAGGCAATGCAATGCCAGGCAAGGAAAGGGTAACAGAATGCAAGGCAGGGTCAGGCGAGGCAAGGCTAAGGCACGACAACGCAAGGCTAGGCAATGCACGGAAGGCAAGCAAAGAGTAACGGAAGGCAAGGAAGGCAAGGGAAAGCAAGGCAAGGCAAGGGTAACGGAAGGAACGGCTCTGCAAGGGGAAACAAGGCTAAGGCACGACAACGCACGGCTAGGCAATGTACGGCAACGCAAGGAAAGCGTAACGCAAGGCAAGGTACTGTCAGGCGAGGCAAGGCTAAGGCACGACAACGCAAGGCTAGGCAATGCACGGAAGGTAAGCAAAGAGTAACGGAAGGGAAGGAAAGCAAGGGAAAGCATGGCAAGGCAAGGGTAACGGAAGGAACGGCACGGCAAGGGGAAACAAGGCTAAGGCACGACAAAGCACGGCTAGGTAATGCACGGCAAGGCAAGGAAAGGGTAACGCAAGGCAAGCCACGGTGAGGCAAGGCAAGGCTACTGCACGACAACGCACGGCTAGGAAATGCAAGGCAAGGCAAGGAAAGAGTAACGGAAGGCAAGGAAGGCAAGGCAAAGCAAGGCAAGGCAAGCAAGGATATGGAAAGGTGAAAAAAGGCTAAGGCACGACAACGCAAGGCTAGGCAATGCACGGAATGCAAGCAAAGAGTAACGGAAGGCAAGGAAGGCAAAGCAAAGGAAGGCAACGCAAGCAAGGCTATGGCAAGGTGAAACAAGGCTACGGCACGACAACGCAAGGCTGGGCAGTGCACAGCTAGGCAAGGAAAGAGTAACGGAAGGCAAGGAAGGCAAGGGAAAGAAAGGGAAGTCAAGGGTAACGGAGGGCACGGCACCGCAAGGGGAAACAAGGCTAAGGCACGACAACGCACAGCTAGGGAATCCACGGATAGGGAAGGAAAGGGTAGCGCAAGGCAAGGCACGGTGAGGCAAGGCAAGGCTAATGCACGAAAACGCACGGCTAGGCAATGCACGGCAAGGCAAGGAAAAGGTAACGCAAGGCAAGGCACGGTGAGGCAAGGCAAGGCTAATGCACGACAACGCAAGGCTAGGCAGTGCACGGCAAGGTAAGGAAAGAGTAACGGAAGGAAAGGAAGGCAAGGCAAAGCCAGGCAAGGCAAGTGTAACAAAAGGGACGGCACGGCAAGGGGAAACAAGGCTAAGGCACGGCAACGCACGGCTAGGCAATGCACGGCCAGGCAAGGAAAGGGTAACGCAAGGCAAGGCACTGTCAGGCGAGGCAAGGCTAAGGCACTACAACGCAAGGCTAGGCAATACACGGAAGGTAAGCAAAGAGCAACGGAAGCCAAGGAAAGCAAGGGAAAGCAAGGCATGGTAAGGGTAATGGAAGGAACGGCATGGCAAGGGGAAACAAGGCTAAGGCTCGGCAACGCACGGCTAGGCAATGCACGGCCAGCCAAGGAAAAGGTAACGCAAGGCATGGCACGGTGAGGCAAGGCAAGGCTAATGCACGACAACGCAAGGCTAGGCAGTGCACGGCAAGGTAAGGAAAGAGTAACGGAAGGAAAGGAAGGCAAGGCAAAGCCAGGCAAGGCAAGTGTAACAAAAGGCACGGCACGGCAAGGGAAAACAAGGCTAAGGCACGGCAACGCAAGGCTAGGCAATACACGGAAGCCAAACACAGAGTAAGGGAAGGCAAGGAAGGCCAGGGAAAGCAAGGCAAGGCAAGGGAAACGGAAGTAACGGCACGGCAAGGGGAATCAAGGATAAGGCACGACTACGCTCGGCTAGGCAATGCACGGAAGGCAAGCAAAGAGTAACGGAAGGCAAGGAAGGCAAGGCAAAGCAAGGCAAGGCAAGCAAGTCTATGGCAAGGTGAAACAAGGCTAAGGCACTACAACGCAAGGCTAGGCAATGCACGGCTAGGCAAGGAAAGAGTAACGAAAGGAAAGGAAGGCAAGGCAAAGCAAGGCAAGGCAAGTGTAACAAAAGGCACGGCACGGCAAGGGGACACAAGGCTAAGGAACGGCCACGCACGGCTAGGCAATGCACGGCCAGGCAAGGAAAGGGTAACGCAAGTCAAGGCACGGTAAGGCAAGGCAAGGCTAATGCACGACAACGCACGGTTACGCAATGCACGGCAAGGCAAGGAAAGGGTAACGCAAGGCAAAGCACGGTCAGGCGAGGCAAGGATAAGGCACGACAACGCAAGGCTAGGCAATGCACGGAAGGCAAACAAAGAGTAACGGAAGGCAAGGAATGCAAGGCAAAGCAAGGCAAAGCAAGCAAGTCTATGGCATGGTGAAAAAAGGCTAAGGCAAGACAACGCAAGGCTAGGCAATGCACGGAAGGCAAGGAAAGAGTAACGGAAGGCAAGGAAGGCAAGGCAAAGCAAGGCAACGCAAGCAAGTCTATGGCAAGGTGAAACAAGGCTAAGGCACGACAACGCAAGGCTAGGCAATGCACGGGAGGCAAGCAAAGAGTAACGGAAGGCAAGGAAATCAAGGGAAAGCAAGGCAAGGCAAGGGCAACGGAAGGAACGGCTCTGCAAGGGGAAACAAGGCTAAGGCACGACAACGCACGGCTAGGCGATGCACGGCAAGGCAAGGAAAGGGTAACGCAAGGCAAGGCACGGTGAGGCAAGGCAAGGCTAATGCACGGCAACGCACGGCTAGGCAATGCACGGCAAGGCACGGAAAGTGTAACGGAAGGCAAGGAAGGAAAGGCAAAGCAAGGCAACGCAAGCAAGGCTATGGCAAGGTGAAACAAGGCTAAGGCACGACAAAGCACGGTTAGGCAATGCACGGCAAGGCAAGGAAAGGGTAACGCAAGGCAAGGCACTGTCAGGCAAGGCAAGGCTAATGCACGACAACGCAAGGCTAGGCAGTGCACGGTAAGGCAAGGAAAGAGTAACGGAAGGAAAGGAAGGCAAGGGGAATCCAGGCAAGGCAAGTGTAACAAAAGGCACGGCACGGCAAGGGGAAACAAGGCTAAGGCACGACAACGCACGGCTAGGCAATGCAGGGCAAGGCAAGGAAAGGGTAACGCAAGGCAAGGCACGGTGAGGCAAGGCAAGGCTAATGCACGACAACGCACGGCTAGGCAATGCAGGGCAAGGCAAGGAAAGGGTAACGCAAGGCAAGGCACGGTGAGGCAAGGCAAGGCTAAGGCACGACAACGCAAGGATAGGCAATGCACGTAAGGTAAGCAAAAAGTAACGGAAGGCAAGGAACGCAAGGGAAAGCAAGGCAAGGTAAGGGTAACGCCAGGCAAGGCACGGTCAGGCGAGGCAAGGCTAAGGCACGACAACGCAAGGCTAGGCAATGCACGGAAGGCAAGCAAAGAGTAACGGAAGGCAAGGACGGCAAGGGAAAGCAAGGGAAGGCAAGGGTAACGGAACGAACGGCACGGTAAGGGGAAACAAGGCTCAAGCACGACAACGCACGGCTAGACAATGCACGGCAACGCAAGGAAAGCGTAACGCAAGGCAAGGTCCTGTCAGGCGAGGCAAGGCTAAGGCACGACAACGGAAGCCTAGGCAATGCACGGAAGGTAAGCAAAGAGTAACGGAAGGCAAGGAAGGCAAGGGAAAGCAAGGCAAGGCAAGGGTAACGGAAGGAACGGCACGGCAAGGGGAGACAAGGCTAAGGCACGACAACGCACGGCTAGGCAATGCACGGGAGGCAAGCAAAGAGTAACGGAAGGCAAGGAAGGCAAGGGAAAGCAAGGCAAGGCAAGGGTAACGGAAGGAACGGCTCTGCAAGGGGAAAGAAGGCTAAGGCACGGCAACGCACGGCTAGGCAATGCACGGCCAGGCAAAGAAATGGTAACGCAAGGCAAGGCACTGTCAGGCGAGGCAAGGCTAAGGCACGACAAAGCAACGCTAGGCAATGCAAGGAATGTAAGCAAAGAGTAACGGAAGCCAAGGAAAGCAAGGGAAAGCAAGGCAAGGTAAGGGTAATGGAAGGAACGGCTCGGAAAGGGGAAACAAGGCTAAGGCACGACAACGCACGGCTAGGCAATGCACGGCAAGGCAAGGAAAGGGTAACGCAAGGCAAGGCACGGTGAGGCAAGGCAAGGCTAATGCACGACAACGCACGGCTCAGCAATGCACGGCAAGGCAAGGAAAGAGTAACGGAAGGCAAGGAAGGCAAGGCAAATCAAGGCAACGCAAGCAAGGCTATGGCAAGGTGAAAAAAGGCTAAGGCACGACAACGCAAGGCTAGGTAATGCACGGGAGGCAAGCAAAGAGTAACGGAAGGCAAGGAACGCAAGGGAAAGCAAGGCAAGGCAAGGGTAACGGAAGGAACGGCTCTGCAAGGGGAAAGAAGGCTAAGGCACGGCAACGCACGGCTAGGCAATGCACGGCCAGGCAAAGAAAGGGTAACGCAAGGCAAGGCACTGTCAGCCGAGGCAAGGCTAAGGCACGACAAAGCAACGCTAGGCAATGCAAGGAATGTAAGCAAAGAGTAACGGAAGCCAAGGAAAGCAAGGGAAAGCAAGGCAAGGTAAGGGTAATGGAAGGAACGGCTCGGCAAGGGGAAACAAGGCTAAGGCACGACAACGCACGGCTAGGCGATGCACGGCAAGGCAAGGAAAGGGTAACGCAAGGCAAGGCACGGTGAGGCAAGGCAAGGCTAATGCACGACAACGCACGGCTAGGCAATGCACGGCAAGGCAAGGAAAGAGTAACGGAAGGCAAGGAAGGCAAGGCAAAGCAAGGCAACGCAAGCAAGGCTATGGCAAGGTGAAACAAGGCTACGGCACGACAAAGCACGGTTAGGCAATGCACGGCAAGGCAAGGAAAGGGTAACGCAAGGCAAGGCACTGTCAGGCAAGGCAAGGCTAAGGCACGACAACGCAAGGCTAGGCAATGCACGTAAGGTAAGCAAAGAGTAACGGAAGGCAAGGAAAGCAAGGGAAAGCAAGGCAAGGTAAGGGTAACGCCAGGCAAGGCACGGTCAGGCAAGGCAAGGCTAATGCACGACAACGCAAGGCTAGGCAGTGCACGGTAAGGCAAGGAAAGAGTAACGGAAGGAAAGGAAGGCAAGGCAAATCCAGGCAAGGCAAGTGTAACAAAAGGCACGGCACGACAAGGGGAAACAAGGCTAAGGCACGACAACGCACGGCTAGGCAATGCACGGCAAGGCAAGGAAAGGGTAACGCAAGGCAAGGCACGGTGAGGCAAGGCAAGGCTAATGCACGACAATGCACGGCTAGGCAATGCACGGCAAGGCAAGGAAAGACTAACGCAAGGCAAGGCACGGTCAGGCGAGGCAAGGCTAAGGCACGACAACGCAAGGCTATGCAATGCACGGAAGACAAGCAAAGAGTAACGGAAGGCAAGAAAGGCAAGGGAAAGCAAGGCAAGGCAAGGGTAACGGAAGGAACGGCACGGCAAGGGGAAACAAGGCTAAGGCACGACAACGCAAGGCTAGTCAATGCACGGAAGGCAAGCAAAGAGTAACGGAAGGCAAGGAATGCAAGGCAAAGCAAGTCAACGCAAGCAAGGCTATGGCAAGGTGATAAAAGGCTAAGTCAAGACAACGCAAGGTTAGGCAATGCACGGAAGGCAAGCAAAGAGTAACGGAAGGCAAGGAAGGCAAGGGAAAGCAAGGCAAGGCAAGTGTAACGGAAGGAACGGCACGGCAAGGGGAAACAAGGCTAAGGCACGACAACGCACGGCTAGGCAATGTACGGCAACGCAAGGAAAGCGTAACGCAAGGCAAGGTACTGTCAGGCGAGGCAAGGCTAAGGCACGACAACGCAAGGCTAGGCAATGCACGGAAGGTAAGCAAAGAGTAACGGAAGGGAAGGAAAGCAAGGGAAAGCAAGGCAAGGCAAGGGTAACGGAAGGAACGGCACGGCAAGGGGAAACAAGGCTAAGGCACGACAAAGCACGGCTAGGTAATGCACGGCAAGGCAAGGAAAGGGTAACGCAAGGCAAGGCACGGTGAGGCAAGGCAAGGCTACTGCACGACAACGCACGGCTAGGCAATGCAAGGCAAGGCAAGGAAAGAGTAACAGAAGGCAAGGAAGGCAAGGCAAAGCAAGGCAAGGCAAGCAAGGATATGGAAAGGTGAAAAAAGGCTAAGGCACGACAACGCAAGGCTAGGCAATGCACGGAATGCAAGCAAAGAGTAACGGAAGGCAAGGAAGGCAAAGCAAAGGAAGGCAACGCAAGCAAGGCTATGGCAAGGTGAAACAAGGCTACGGCACGACAACGCAAGGCTGGGCAGTGCACAGCTAGGCAAGGAAAGAGTAACGGAAGGCAAGGAAGGCAAGGGAAAGAAAGGGAAGTCAAGGGTAACGGAGGGCACGGCACCGCAAGGGGAAACAAGGCTAAGGCACGACAACGCACAGCTAGGGAATCCACGGATAGGGAAGGAAAGGGTACCGCAAGGCAAGGCACGGTGAGGCAAGGCAAGGCTAATGCACGACAACGCAAGGCTAGGCAGTGCACGGCTAGGCAAGGAAAAGGTAACGCAAGGCAAGGCACGGTGAGGCAAGGCAAGGCTAATGCACGAAAACGCAAGGCTAGGCAGTGCACGGCAAGGTAAGGAAAGAGTAACGGAAGGAAAGGAAGGCAAGGCAAAGCCAGGCAAGGCAAGTGTAACAAAAGGGACGGCACGGCAAGGGGAAACAAGGCTAAGGCACGGCAACGCACGGCTAGGCAATGCACGGCCAGGCAAGGAAAGGGTAACGCAAGGCAAGGCACTGTCAGGCGAGGCAAGGCTAAGGCACGACAACGCAAGGCTAGGCAATACACGGAAGGTAAGCAAAGAGCAACGGAAGCCAAGGAAAGCAAGGGAAAGCAAGGCATGGTAAGGGTAATGGAAGGAACGGCATGGCAAGGGGAAACAAGGCTAAGGCTCGGCAACGCACGGCTAGGCAATGCACGGCCAGCCAAGGAAAAGGTAACGCAAGGCATGGCACGGTGAGGCAAGGCAAGGCTAATGCACGACAACGCAAGGCTAGGCAGTGCACGGCAAGGTAAGGAAAGAGTAACGGAAGGAAAGGAAGGCAAGGCAAAGCCAGGCAAGGCAAGTGTAACAAAAGGCACGGCACGGCAAGGGAAAACAAGGCTAAGGCACGGCAACGCAAGGCTAGGCAATACACGGAAGCCAAACACAGAGTAAGGGAAGGCAAGGAAGGCCAGGGAAAGCAAGGCAAGGCAAGGGAAACGGAAGTAACGGCACGGCAAGGGGAATCAAGGATAAGGCACGACTACGCTCGGCTAGGCAATGCACGGAAGGCAAGCAAAGAGTAACGGAAGGCAAGGAAGGCAAGGCAAAGCAAGGCAAGGCAAGCAAGTCTATGGCAAGGTGAAACAAGGCTAAGGCACTACAACGCAAGGCTAGGCAATGCACGGCTAGGCAAGGAAAGAGTAACGAAAGGAAAGGAAGGCAAGGCAAAGCAAGGCAAGGCAAGTGTAACAAAAGGCACGGCACGGCAAGGGGACACAAGGCTAAGGAACGGCCACGCACGGCTAGGCAATGCACGGCCAGGCAAGGAAAGGGTAACGCAAGTGAAGGCACGGTAAGGCAAGGCAAGGCTAATGCACGACAACGCACGGTTACGCAATGCACGGCAAGGCAAGGAAAGGGTAACGCAAGGCAAAGCACGGTCAGGCGAGGCAAGGATAAGGCACGACAACGCAAGGCTAGGCAATGCACGGAAGGCAAACAAAGAGTAACGGAAGGCAAGGAATGCAAGGCAAAGCAAGGCAAAGCAAGCAAGTCTTTGGCAAGGTGAAAAAAGGCTAAGGCAAGACAACGCAAGGCTAGGCAATGCACGGAAGGCAAGGAAAGAGTAACGGAAGGCAAGGAAGGCAAGGCAAAGCAAGGCAACGCAAGCAAGTCTATGGCAAGGTGAAACAAGGCTAAGGCACGACAACGCAAGGCTAGGCAATGCACGGGAGGCAAGCAAAGAGTAACGGAAGGCAAGGAAATCAAGGGAAAGCAAGGCAAGGCAAGGGCAACGGAAGGAACGGCTCTGCAAGGGGAAACAAGGCTAAGGCACGGCAACGCACGGCTAGGCGATGCACGGCAAGGCAAGGAAAGGGTAACGCAAGGCAAGGCACGGTGAGGCAAGGCAAGGCTAAGGCACGACAACGCAAGGATAGGCAATGCACGTAAGGTAAGCAAAAAGTAACGGAAGGCAAGGAACGCAAGGGAAAGCAAGGCAAGGTAAGGGTAACGCCAGGCAAGGCACGGTCAGGCGAGGCAAGGCTAAGGCACGACAACGCAAGGCTAGGCAATGCACGGAAGGCAAGCAAAGAGTAACGGAAGGCAAGGACGGCAAGGGAAAGCAAGGGAAGGCAAGGGTAACGGAACGAACGGCACGGTAAGGGGAAACAAGGCTCAAGCACGACAACGCACGGCTAGACAATGCACGGCAACGCAAGGAAAGCGTAACGCAAGGCAAGGTCCTGTCAGGCGAGGCAAGGCTAAGGCACGACAACGCAAGCCTAGGCAATGCACGGAAGGTAAGCAAAGAGTAACGGAAGGGAAGGAAAGCAAGGGAAAGCAAGGCAAGGCAAGGGTAACGGAAGGAACGGCTCGGCAAGGGGAAACAAGGCTAAGGCACGAGAACGCACGGCTAGGCGACGCACGGCAAGGCAAGGAAAGGGTAACGCAAGGCAAGGCACGGTGAGGCAAGGCAAGGCTAATGCACGACAACGCACGGCTAGGCAATGCACGGCAAGGCAAGGAAAGAGTAACGGAAGGCAAGGAAGGCAAGGCAAAGCAAGGCAACGCAAGCAAGGCTATGGCAAGGTGAAACAAGGCTACGGCACGACAAAGCACGGTTAGGCAATGCACGGCAAGGCAAGGAAAGGGTAACGCAAGGCAAGGCACTGTCAGGCAAGGCAAGGCTAAGGCACGACAACGCAAGCCTAGGCAATGCACGTAAGGTAAGCAAAGAGTAACGAAAGGCAAGGAAAGCAAGGGAAAGCAAGGCAAGGTAAGGGTAACGCCAGGCAAGGCACGGTCAGGCAAGGCAAGGCTAATGCACGACAACGCAAGGCTAGGCAGTGCACGGTAAGGCAAGGAAAGAGTAACGGAAGGAAAGGAAGGCAAGGCAAATCCAGGCAAGGCAAGTGTAACAAAAGGCACGGCACGACAAGGGGAAACAAGGCTAAGGCACGACAACGCACGGCTAGGCAATGCACGGCAAGGCAAGGAAAGGGTAACGCAAGGCAAGGCACGGTGAGGCAAGGCAAGGCTAATGCACGACAATGCACGGCTAGGCAATGCACGGCAAGGCAAGGAAAGACTAACGCAAGGCAAGGCACGGTCAGGCGAGGCAAGGCTAAGGCACGACAACGCAAGGGTATGCAATGCACGGAAGACAAGCAACGAGTAACGGAAGGCAAGAAAGGCAAGGGAAAGCAAGGCAAGGCAAGGGTAACGGAAGGAACGGCACGGCAAGGGGAAACAAGGCTAAGGCACGACAACGCACGGCTAGGCAATGCACGGCAACGCAAGGAAAGCGTAACGCAAGGCAAGGTACTGTCAGGCGAGGCAAGGCTAAGGCACGACAACGCAAGGCTAGTCAATGCACGGAAGGCAAGCAAAGAGTAACGGAAGGCAAGGAATGCAAGGCAAAGCAAGTCAACGCAAGCAAGGCTATGGCAAGGTGATAAAAGGCTAAGTCAAGACAACGCAAGGTTAGGCAATGCACGGAAGGCAAGCAAAGAGTAACGGAAGGCAAGGAAGGCAAGGCAAAGCAAGGCAACGCAAGCAAGGCTATGGCAAGGTTAAACAAGGCTAATGCACGACAACGCAAGGCTAGGCAATGCACGGGAGGCAAGCAAAGAGTAACGGAAGGCAAGGAAGGAAATTGAAAGCAAGGCAAGGCAAGGGTAACGGAAGGAACGCCTCGGCAAGGGGAAACAAGGCTAAGGCACGGCAACGCACGGCTAGGCAATGCAATGCCAGGCAAGGAAAGGGTAACAGAAGGCAAGGCAGGGTCAGGCGAGGCAAGGCTAAGGCACGACAACGCAAGGCTAGGCAATGCACGGAAGGCAAGCAAAGAGTAACGGAAGGCAAGGAAGGCAAGGGAAAGCAAGGCAAGGCAAGTGTAACGGAAGGAACGGCACGGCAAGGGGAAACAAGGCTAAGGCACGACAACGCACGGCTAGGCAATGTACGGCATCGCAAGGAAAGCGTAACGCAAGGCAAGGTACTGTCAGGCGAGGCAAGGCTAAGGCACGACAACGCAAGGCTAGGCAATGCACGGAAGGTAAGCAAAGAGTAACGGAAGGGAAGGAAAGCAAGGGAAAGCAAGGCAAGGCAAGGGTAACGGAAGTAACGGCACGGCAGGGGGAATCAAGGCTAAGGCACTACTACGCTCGGCTAGGCAATGCACGGAAGGCAAGCAAAGAGTAACGGAAGGCAAGGAAGGCAAGGCAAAGCAAGGCAAGGCAAGCAAGTCTATGGCAAGGTGAAACAAGGCTAAGGCACTACAACGCAAGGCTAGGCAATGCACGGCTAGGCAAGGAAAGAGTAACGAAAGGAAAGGAATTCAAGGCAAAGCAAGGCAAGGCAAGTGTAACAAAAGGCACCGCACGGCAAGGGTGAACAAGGCTAAGGAACGGCAACGCACGGCTAGGCAATGCACGGCCAGGCAAGGAAAGGGTAACGCAAGGCAACGCACGGTAAGGCAAGGCAAGGCTAATGCACGACAACGCACGGCTAGGCAATGCACGGAAGGCAAGCAAAGAGTAACGGAAGGCAACGAATGCAAGGCAAAGCAAGGCAACGCAAGCAAGGCTATGGCAAGGTGAAAAAAGGCTAAGGTAAGACAACGAAAGGCTAGGCAATGCACGGAAGGCAAGCAAAGAGTAACGGAAGGCAAGGAAGGCAAGGCAAAGCAAGGCAACGCAAGCAAGTCTATAACAAGGTGAAACAAGGCTAAGGCACGACAACGCAAGGCTAGGCAATGCACGGGAGGCAAGCAAAGAGTAACGGAAGGCAAGGAAGGAAAGGGAAAGCAAGGCAAGGCAAGGGTAACGGAAGGAACGGCAAGGAAAGGGGAAACAAGGCTAAGGCACGACAACGCACGGCTAGGCAATGCACGGCTACGCAAGGAAAGCGTAACGCAAGGCAAGGTACTGTCAGGCGAGGTAAGGCTAAGGCACGACAACGCAAGTCTAGGCAATGCACGGAAGGTAAGCAAAGAGTAACGGAAGGCAAGGAAAGCAAGGGAAAGCAAGGCAAGGTAAGGGCAAGGGAAAGAACGGCACGGCAAGGGGAATCAAGGCTAAGGCACGACAACGCAGGGCTAGGCAATGCACGGCAAGGCAAGGAAAGGGTAACGCAAGGCAAGGCACGGTTTGGGGAGGCAATGCTAATGCACGACAACGCAAGGCTAGGCAGTGCACGGCTAGGCAAGGAAAGAGTAACGAAAGGAAAGGAAGGCAAGGCAAAGCAAGGCAAGGCAAGTGTAACAAAAGGCACGGCACGGCAAGGGGAAACAAGGCTAAGCAACGGCCACGCACGGCTAGGCAATGGACGGCCAGGCAAGGAAAGGGTAACGCAAGTCAAGGCACGGTAAGGCAAGGCAAGGCTAATGCACGACAACGCACGGTTAAGCAATGCACGGCAAGGCAAGGAAAGGGTAACGGAAGGCAAGGAATGCAAGGCAAAGCAAGGCAAAGCAAGCAAGTCTATGGCAAGGTGAAAAAAGGCTAAGGCAAGACAACGCAAGGCTAGGCAATGCACGGAAGGCAAGGAAAGAGTAACGGAAGGCAAGGAAGGCAAGGCAAAGCAAGGCAACGCAAGCAAGTCTATGGCAAGGTGAAACAAGGCTAAGGCACGAAAACGCAAGGCTAGGCAATGCACGGGAGGCAAGCAAAGAGTAACGGAAGGCAAGGAAGGCAAGGGAAAGCAAGGCAAGGCAAGGGCAAAGGAAGGAACGGCTCTGCAAGGGGAAACAAGGCTAAGGCACGGCAACGCACGGCTAGGCAATGCACGGCGAGGCAAGGAAAGGGTAAGGCAAGGCAAGGCACTGTCAGGCGAGGCAAGGCTAAGGCACGACAACGCAAGGCTAGGCAATGCACGGAAGGCAAGCAAAGAGTAACGGAAGGCAAGGAAGGCAAGGGAAACCAAGGAAAGGCAAGGGTAATGGAAGGAACGGCTCAGCAAGGGGAAACAAGTCTAAGGCACGACAACGCACGGCTAGGCGATGCACGGCAAGGCAAGGAAAGGGTAACGCAAGGCAAGGCACGGTGAGGCAAGGCAAGGCTAATGCACGGCAACGCACGGCTAGGCAATGCACGGCAAGGCAAGGAAAGAGTAACGGAAGGCAAGGAAGGGAAGGCAAATCAAGGCAACGCAAGCAAGGCTATGGCAAGGTGAAACAAGGCTAAGGGAAGACAATGCACGGTTAGGCAATGCACGGCAAGGCAAGGAAAGGGTAACACAAGGCAAGGCACTGTCAGGCAAGGCAAGAATAAGGCACGACAACGCAAGGCTAGGCAGTGCACGGTAAGGCAAGGAAAGAGTAACGGAAAGAAAGGAAGGCAAGGCGAATCCAGGCAAGGCAAGTGTAACAAAAGGCACGGCACGGCAAGGGGAAACAAGGCTAAGGCACGACAACGCACGGCTAGGCAATGCAGGGCAAGGCAAGGAAAGGGTAACGCAAGGCAAGGCACGGTGAGGCAAGGCAAGGCTAGTGCACGACAACGCACGGCTAGGCAATGCAGGGCAAGGCAAGGAAAGGGTAACGCAAGGCAAGGCACGGTGAGGCAAGGCAAGGGTAAGGCACGACAACGCAAGGCTATACAATGCACGGAAGGCAAGCAAAGAGTAACGGAAGGCAAGGAAGGGAAGGGACAGCAAGGCAAGGCAAGGGTAACGGAAGGAAAGGCACGGCAAGGGGAAACAAGGCTAAGGCACGACAACGCACGGCTAGGCAATGCACGGCAACGCAAGGAAAGCGTAATGCAAGGAAAGGTACTGTCAGGCGAGGCAAGGCTAAGGCACGACAAAGCAAGCCTAGGCAATGCACGGAAGGTAAGCAAAGAGTAACGGAAGGCAAGGAAAGCAAGGGAAAGCAAGGCAAGGTAAGGGTTATGGAAAGAACGGCACGGCAAGGGGAAACAAGTCTAAGGCAGGACAACGCAGGGCTAGGCAATGCAGGGCAAGGCAAGGAAATGGTAACGCCAGGCAAGGCACGGTCAGGCAAGGCAAGGCTAATGCACGACAACGCAAGGCTAGGCAGTGCACGGCAAGGTAAGGAAAGAGTAACGCAAGGCAAGGCACGGTGAGGCAAGGCAAGGCTACTGCACGACAACGCACGGCTAGGCAATGCAAGGCAAGGCAAGGAAAGAGTAACGGAGGGCAAGGAAGGCAAGGCAAAGCAAGGCAAGGCAAGCAAGGATATGGAAAGGTGAAAAAAGGCTAAGGCACGACAACGCAAGGCTAGGCAATGCACGGAAGGCAAGCAAAGAGTAACGGAAGGCAAGGAAGGCAAAGCAAAGGAAGGCAACGCAAGCAAGGCTATGGAAAGGTGAAACAAGGCTACGGCACGACAACGCAAGGCTGGGCAGTGCACAGCTAGGCAAGGAAAGAGTAACGGAAGGCAAGGAAGGCAAGAGAAAGCAAGGCAACGCAAGCAAGGCCATGGCAAGGTGAAAAAAGGCTAAGGCACGACAACGCAAGGCTAGGCAATGCACGGGAGGCAAGCAAAGAGTAACGGAAGGCAAGGAAGGCAAGGGAAATCAAGGCAAGGCAAGGGTAACGGAAGGAACGGCTCTGCAAGGGGAAACAAGGCTAAGGCACGACAACGCACGGCTAGGCGATGCACGGCAAGGCAAGGAAAGGGTAACGCAAGGCAAGGCACGGTGAGGCAAGGCAAGGCTAATGCACGACAACGCACGGCTAGGCAATGCACGGCAAGGCAAGGAAAGAGTAACGGAAGGCAAGGAAGGCAAGGCAAAGCAAGGCAACGCAAGCAAGGCTATGGCAAGGTGAAACAAGGCTAAAGCACGACAAAGCACGGTTAGGCAATGCACGGCAAGGCAAGGAAAGGGTAACGCAAGGCAAGGCACTGTCAGGCAAGGCAAGGCTAAGGCACGACAACGCCAGGCTAGGCAATGTACGTAAGGTAAGCAAAGGGTAACGGAAGGCAAGGAAAGCAAGGGAAAGCAAGGCAAGGTAAGGGTAATGCCAGGCAAGGCACGGTCAGGGAAGGCAAGGCTAAGGCACGACAACGCAAGGCTAGTCAATGCACGGAAGGCAAGCAAGCAGTAACGGAAGGCAAGGAATGCAAGGCAAAGCAAGGCAACGCAAGCAAGGCTATGGCAAAGTGAAAAAAGGCTAAGGCACGACAACGCAAGGCTAGGCAATGCACGGGAGGCAAGCAAAGAGTAACGGAAGGCAAGGAAGGCAAGTGAAAGCAAGGCAAGGCAAGGGTAACGGAAGGAACGGCTCTGCAAGGGGAAAGAAGGCTAAGGCACGGCAACGCACGGCTAGGCAATGCACGGCCAGGCAAAGAAAGGGTAACGCAAGGCAAGGCACTGTCAGGCGAGGCAAGGCTAAGGCACGACAAAGCAACGCTAGGCAATGCAAGGAATGTAAGCAAAGAGTAACGGAAGCCAAGGAAAGCAAGGGAAAGCAAGGGAAGGTAAGGGTAACGCCAGGCAAGGCACGGTCAGGCACGGCAAGGCTAATGCACGACAACGCAAGGCTAGGCAGTGCACGGTAAGTCAAGGAAAGAGTAACGGAAGGAAAGGAAGGCAAGGCAAATCCAGGCAAGGCAAGTGTAACAAAAGGCACGGCACGACAAGGGGAAACAAGGCTAAGGCACGACAACGCACGGCTAGGCAATGCACGGCAAGGCAAGGAAAGGGTAACGCAAGGCAAGGCACGGTGAGGCAAGGCAAGGCTAATGCACGACAATGCAAGGCTAGGCAATGCACGGCAAGGCAAGGAAAGACTAACGCAAGGCAAGGCACGGTCAGGCGAGGCAAGGCTAAGGCACGACAACGCAAGGCTATGCAATGCACGGAAGGCAAGCAAAGAGTAACGGAAGGCAAGAAAGGCAAGGGAAAGCAAGGCAAGGCAAGGGTAACGGAAGGAACGGCACGGCAAGGGGAAACAAGGCTAAGGCACGACAACGCACGGCTAGGTAATGCACGACAACGCAAGGAAAGCGTAACGCAAGGCAAGGTACTGTCAGGCGAGGCAAGGCTAAGGCACGACAACGCAAGCCTAGGCAATGCACGGAAGGTAAGCAAAGAGTAACGGAAGGCAAGGAAAGCAAGGGAAAGCAAGGCAAGGCAAGGGTAAGGGAAAGAACGGCACGGCAAGGGGAAACAAGTCTAAGGCACGACAACGCAGGGCTAGGCAATGCAGGGCAAGGCAAGGAAAGGGTAACGCAAGGCAAGGCACGGTCAGGCGAGGCAAGGCTAACGCACGACAACGCAAGGCTAGTCAATGCACGGAAGGCAAGCAAAGAGTAACGGAAGGCAAGGAATGCAAGGCAAAGGAAGTCAACGCAAGCAAGGCTATGGCAAGGTGATAAAAGGCTAAGTCAAGACAACGCAAGGTTAGGGAATGCACGGAAGGCAAGCAAAGAGTAACGGAAGGCAAGGAAGGCAAGGCAAAGCAAGGCAACGCAAGCAAGGCTATGGCAAGGTTAACAAGGCTAAGGCACGACAACGCAAGGCTAGGCAATGCACGGGAGGCAAGCAAAGAGTAACGGAAGGCAAGGAAGGAAAGTGAAAGCAAGGCAAGGCAAGGGTAACGGAAGGAACGCCTCGGCAAGGGGAAACAAGGCTAAGGCATGGCAACGCACGGCTAGGCAATGCAATGCCAGGCAAGGAAAGGGTAACAGAAGGCAAGGCAGGGTCAGGCGAGGCAAGGCTAAGGCACGACAACGCAAGGCTAGGCAATGCACGGAAAGCAAGCAAAGAGTAACGGAAGGCAAGGAAGGCAAGGGAAAGCAAGGCAAGGCAAGTGTAACGGAAGGAACGGCACGGCAAGGGGAAACAAGGCTAAGGCACGACAACGCACGGCTGGGCAATGTACGGCAACGCAAGGAAAGCGTAATGCAAGGCAAGGTACTGTCAGGCGAGGCAAGGCTAAGGCACGACAACGCAAGGCTAGGCAATGCACGGAAGGTAAGCAAAGAGTAACGGAAGGGAAGGAAAGCAAGGGAAAGCAAGGCAAGGCAAGGGTAACGGAAGGAACGGCACGGCAAGGGGAAACAAGGCTAAGGCACGACAACGCACGGCTAGGTAATGCACGGCAAGGCAAGGAAAGGGTAACGCAAGGCTAGGCACGGTGAGGCAAGGCAAGGCTACTGCACGACAACGCACGGCTAGGCAATGCAAGGCAAGGCAAGGAAAGAGTAACGGAAGGCAAGGAAGGCAAGGCAAAGCAAGGCAAGGCAAGCAAGGATATGGAAAGGTGAAAAAAGGCTAAGGCACGACAACGCAAGGCTAGGCAATGCACGGAAGGCAAGCAAAGAGTAACGGAAGGCAAGGAACGCTAAGTAAAGGAAGGCAACGCAAGCAAGGCTATGGCAAGGTGAAACAAGGCTACGGCACGACAACACAAGGCTGGGGAGTGCACAGCTAGGCAAGGAAAGAGTAACGGAAGGCAAGGAAGGCAAGGGAAAGCAAGGCAAGTCAAGGGTAACGGAAGGCACGGCACCGCAAGGCGAAACAAGGCTAAGGCACGACAACGCACAGCTAGGGAATCCACGGATAGGGAAGGAAAGGGTAGCGCAAGGCAAGGCACGGTGAGGCAAGGCAAGGCTAATGCACGAAAACGCACGGCTAGGCAATGCACGGCAAGGCAAGGAAAAGGTAACGCAAGGCAAGGCACGGTGAGGCAAGGCAAGGCTAATGCACGACAAGGCAAGGCTAGGCAGTGCACGGCAAGGTAAGGAAAGAGTAACGGAAGGAAAGGAAGGCAAGGCAAAGCCAGGCAAGGCAAGTGTAACAAAAGGGACGGCACGGCAAGGGGAAACAAGGCTAAGGCACGGCAACGCACGGCTAGGCAATGCACGGCCAGGCAAGGAAAGGGTAACGCAAGGCAAGGCACTGTCAGGCGAGGCAAGGCTAAGGCACGACAACGCAAGGCTAGGCAATACACGGAAGGTAAGCAAAGAGTAACGGAAGCCAAGGAAAGCAAGGGAAAGCAAGGCATGGTAAGGGTAATGGAAGGAACGGCATGGCAAGGGGAAACAAGGCTAAGGCTCGGCAACGCACGGCTAGGCAATGCACGGCCAGCCAAGGAAAATGTAACGCAAGGCATGGCACGGTGAGGCAAGGCAAGGCTAAGGCACGACAACGCAAGGCTAGGCAATGCACGGAAGGCAAGCAAAGAGTAACGGAAGGCAAGGAAGGCAAGGGAAACCAAGGAAAGGCAAGGGTAATGGAAGGAACGGCTCAGCAAGGGGAAACAAGGCTAAGGCACGACAACGCACGGCTAGGCGATGCACGGCAAGGCAAGGAAAGGGTAACGCAAGGCAACGCACGGTGAGGCAAGGCAAGGCTAATGCACGGCAACGCACGGCTAGGCAATGCGCGGCAAGGCAAGGAAAGAGTAACGGAAGGCAAGGAAGGCAAGGCAAAGCAAGGCAACGCAAGCAAGGCTATGGCAAGGTGAAACAAGGCTAAGGCACGACAAAGCACGGTTAGGCAATGCACGGCAAGGCAAGGAAAGGGTAACGCAAGGCAAGGCACTGTCAGGCAAGGCAAGGCTAATGCACGACAACGCAAGGCTAGGAAGTGCACGGCAAGGTAAGGAAAGAGTAACGGAAGGAAAGGAAGGCAAGGCAAAGCCAGGCAAGGCAAGTGTAACAAAAGGCACGGCACGGCAAGGGGAAACAAGGCTAAGGCACGACAACGCACGGCTAGGCAATGTACGGCAACGCAAGGAAAGCGTAACGCAAGGCAAGGTACTGTCAGGCGAGGCAAGGCTAAGGCACGACAACGCAAGGCTAGGCAATGCACGGAAGGTAAGCAAAGAGTAACGGAAGGGAAGGAAAGCAAGGGAAAGCAAGGCAAGGCAAGGGTAACGGAAGGAACGGCACGGCAAGGGGAAACAAGGCTAAGGCACGACAACGCACGGCTAGGTAATGCACGGCAAGGCAAGGAAAGGGTAATGCAAGGCAAGGCACGGTGAGGCAAGGCAAGGCTACTGCACGACAACGCACGGCTAGGCAATGCAAGGCAAGGCAAGGAAAGAGTAACGGAAGGCAAGGAAGGCAAGGCAAAGCAAGGCAAGGCAAGCAAGGATATGGAAAGGTGAAAAAAGGCTAAGGCACGACAACGCAAGGCTAGGCAATGCACGGAAGGCAAGCAAAGAGTAACGGAAGGGAAGGAAAGCAAGGGAAAGCAAGGCAAGTCAAGGGTAACGGAAGGCACGGCACCGCAAGGCGAAACAAGGCTAAGGCACGACAACGCACAGCTAGGGAATCCACGGATAGGGAAGGAAAGGGTAGCGCAAGGCAAGGCACGGTGAGGCAAGGCAAGGCTAATGCACGAAAACGCACGGCTAGGCAATGCACGGCAAGGCAAGGAAAAGGTAACGCAAGGCAAGGCACGGTGAGGCAAGGCAAGGCTAATGCACGATAACGCAAGGCTAGGCAGTGCACGGCAAGGTAAGGAAAGAGTAACGGAAGGAAAGGAAGGCAAGGCAAAGCCAGGCAAGGCAAGTGTAACAAAAGGGATGGAACGGCAAGGGGAAAAAAGGCTAAGGCACGGCAACGCACGCCTAGGCAATGCACGGCCAGGCAAGGAAAGGGTAACGCAAGGCAAGGCACTGTCAGGCGAGGCAAGGCTAAGGCACGACAACGCAAGGCTAGGCAATACACGGAAGGTAAGCAAAGAGTAACGGAAGACAAGGAAAGCAAGGGAAAGCAAGGCATGGTAAGGGTAATGGAAGGATCGGTATGGCAAGGGGAAACAAGGCTAAGGCTCGGCAACGCACGGCTAGGCAATGCACGGCCAGCCAAGGAAAAGGTAACGCAAGGCATGGCACGGTGAGGCAAGGCAAGGCTAATGCACGACAACGCAAGGCTAGGCAATGCACGGAAGGCAAGCAAAGAGTAACGGAAGGCAAGGAATGCAAGGCAAAGCAAGGCAACGCAAGCAAGGCTATGGCAAGGGGAAACAAGGCTAAGGCTCGGCAACGCAAGGCTAGGCAGTGCACGGCAAGGTAAGGAAAGAGTAACGGAAGGAAAGGAAGGCAAGGCAAAGCCAGGCAAGGCAAGTGTAACAAAAGGCACGGCACGGCAAGGGAAAACAAGGCTAAGGCACGGCAACGCAAGGCTAGGCAATACACGGAAGCCAAGCAAAGAGTAAGGGAAGGCAAGGAAGGCCAGGGAAAGCAAGGCAAGGCAAGGGTAACGGAAGTAACGGCACGGCAGGGGGAATCAAGGCTAAGGCACGACTACGCTCGGCTAGGCAATGCACGGAAGGCAAGCAAAGAGTAACGGAAGGCAAGGAAGGCAAGGCAAAGCAAGGCAAGGCAAGCAAGTCTATAGCAAGGTGAAACAAGGCTAAGGCACTACAACGCAAGGCTAGGCAATGCACGGCTAGGCAAGGAAAGAGTAACGAAAGGAAAGGAATTCAAGGCAAAGCAAGGCAAGGCAAGTGTAACAAAAGGCACCGCACGGCAAGGGTGAACAAGGCTAAGGAACGGCAACGCACGGCTAGGCAATGCACGGCCAGGCAAGGAAAGGGTAACGCAAGGCAACGCACGGTAAGGCAAGGCAAGGCTAATGCACGACAACGCACGGCTAGGCAATGCACGGAAGGCAAGCAAAGAGTAACGGAAGGCAAGGAATGCAAGGCAAAGCAAGGCAACGCAAGCAAGGCTATGGCAAGGTGAAAAAAGGCTAAGGTAAGACAACGAAAGGCTAGGCAATGCACGGAAGGCAAGCAAAGGGTAACGGAAGGCAAGGAAGGCAAGGCAAAGCAAGGCAACGCAAGCAAGTCTATAACAAGGTGAAACAAGGCTAAGGCACGACAACGCAAGGCTAGGCAATGCACGGGAGGCAAGCAAAGAGTAACGGAAGGCAAGGAAGGCAAGGGAAAGCAAGGCAAGGCAAGGGTAACGGAAAGAACGGCAAGGAAAGGGGAAACAAGGCTAAGGCACGACAACGCACGGCTAGGCAATGCACGGCTACGCAAGAAAAGCGTAACGCAAGGCAAGGTACTGTCAGGCGAGGTAAGGCTAAGGCACGACAACGCAAGTCTAGGCAATGCACGGAAGTAAGCAAAGAGTAACGGAAGGCAAGGAAAGCAAGGGAAAGCAAGGCAAGGTAAGGGCAAGGGAAAGAACGTTACGGCAAGGGGAATCAAGGCTAAGGCACGACAACGCAGGGCTAGGCAATGCACGGCAAGGCAAGTAAAGGGTAACGCAAGGCAAGGCACGGTTTGGGGAGGCAATGCTAATGCACGACAACGCAAGGCTAGGCAGTGCACGGCTAGGCAAGGAAAGAGTAACGAAAGGAAAGGAAGGCAAGGCAAAGCAAGGCAAGGCAAGTGTAACAAAAGGCACGGCACGGCAAGGGGAAACAAGGCTAAGCAACGGCCACGCACGGCTAGGCAATGCACGGCCAGGCAAGGAAAGGGTAACGCAAGTCAAGGCACGGTAAGGCAAGGCAAGGCTAATGCACGACAACGCACGGTTAAGCAATGCACGGCAAGGCAAGGAAAGGGTAACGCAAGGCAAAGCACGGTCAGGCGAGGCAAGGATAAGGCACGACAACGCAAGGCTAGGCAATGCACGGAATGCAAACAAAGAGTAACGGAATGCAAGGAATGCAAGGCAAAGCAAGGCAAAGCAAGCAAGTCTATGGCAAGGTGAAAAAAGGCTAAGGCAAGACAACGCAAGGCTAGGCAATGCACGGAAGGCAAGGAAAGAGTAACGGAAGGCAAGGAAGGCAAGGCAAAGCAAGGCAACGCAAGCAAGTCTATGGCAAGGTGAAACAAGGCTAAGGCACGAAAACGCAAGGCTAGGCAATGCACGGGAGGCAAGCAAAGAGTAACGGAAGGCAAGGAAGGCAAGGGAAAGCAAGTCAAGGCAAGGGCAAAGGAAGGAACGGCTCTGCAAGGGGAAACAAGGCTAAGGCACGGCAACGCACGGCTAGGCAATGCACGGCGAGGCAAGGAAAGGGTAAGGCAAGGCAAGGCACTGTCAGGCGAGGCAAGGCTAAGGCACGACAACGCAAGGCTAGGCAATGCACGGAAGGCAAGCAAAGAGTAACGGAAGGCAAGGAAGGCAAGGGAAACCAAGGAAAGGCAAGGGTAATGGAAGGAACGGCTCAGCAAGGGGAAACAAGGCTAAGGCACGACAACGCACGGCTAGGCGATGCACGGCAAGGCAAGGAAAGGGTAACGCAAGGCAAGGCACGGTGAGGCAAGGCAAGGCTAATGCACGGCAACGCACGGCTAGGCAATGCACGGCAAGGCAAGGAAAGAGTAACGGAAGGCAAGGAAGGCAAGGCAAATCAAGGCAACGCAAGCAAGGCTATGGCAAGGTGAAACAAGGCTAAGGCACGACAAAGCACGGTTAGGCAATGCACGGCAAGGCAAGGAAAGGGTAACGCAAGGCAAGGCACTGTCAGGCAAGGCAAGGCTAATGCACGACAACGCAAGGCTAGGCAGTGCACGGTAAGGCAAGGAAAGAGTAACGGAAGGAAAGGAAGGCAAGGCGAATCCAGGCAAGGCAAGTGTAACAAAAGGCACGGCACGGCAAGGGGAAACAAGGCTAAGGCACGACAACGCACGGCTAGGCAATGCAGGGCAAGGCAAGGAAAGGGTAACGCAAGGCAAGGCACGGTGAGGCAAGGCAAGGCTAATGCACGACAACGCAAGGCTAGGAAGTGCACGGCAAGGTAAGGAAAGAGTAACGGAAGGAAAGGAAGGCAAGGCAAAGCCAGGCAAGGCAAGTGTAACAAAAGGCACGGCACGGCAAGGGGAAACAAGGCTAAGGCACGACAACGCACGGCTAGGCAATGTACGGCAACGCAAGGAAAGCGTAACGCAAGGCAAGGTACTGTCAGGCGAGGCAAGGCTAAGGCACGACAACGCAAGGCTAGGCAATGCACGGAAGGTAAGCAAAGAGTAACGGAAGGCAAGGAAAGCAAGGGAAAGCAAGGCAAGGTAAGGGTTATGGAAAGAACGGCACGGCAAGGGGAAACAAGTCTAAGGCAGGACAACGCAGGGCTAGGCAATGCAGGGCAAGGCAAGGAAATGGTAACGCCAGGCAAGGCACGGTCAGGCAAGGCAAGGCTAATGCACGACAACGCAAGGCTAGGCAGTGCACGGCAAGGTAAGGAAAGAGTAACGGAAGGAAAGGAAGGCAAGGCAAAGCCAGGCAAGGCAAGTGTAACAAAAGGCACGGCACGGCAAGGGGAAACAAGGCTAAGGCACGACAACGCACGGCTAGGCAATGCACGGCAAGGCAAGGAAAGGGTAACGCAAGGCAAGGCACGGTGAGGCAAGGCAAGGCTAATGCACGACAACGCACGGCTAGGCAATGCACGGCAAGGCAAGGAAAGGCTAACGCAAGGCAAGGCACGGTCAGGCGAGGCAAGGCTAAGGAACGACAACGCAAGGCTAGGCAATGCACGGAAGGAAAGCAAAGAGTAACGGAAGGCAAGGAAGGCAAGGGAAAGCAAGGGAAGGCAAGGGTACCGGAAGGAACGGCACGGTAAGGGGAAACAAGGCTAAGGCACGACAACGCAGGGCTAGGCAATGCAGGGCAAGGCAAGGAAAGGGTAACGCAAGGCAAGGCACGGTGAGGCAAGGCAAGGCTACTGCACGACATCGCATGGCTAGGCAATGCAAGGCAAGGCAAGGAAAGAGTAACGGAGGGCAAGGAAGGCAAGGCAAAGCAAGGCAAGGCAAGCAAGGATATGGAAAGGTGAAAAAAGGCTAAGGCACGACAACGCAAGGCTAGGCAATGCACGGAAGGCAAGCAAAGTGTAACGGAAGGCAAGGAAGGCAAAGCAAAGGAAGGCAACGCAAGCAAGGCTATGGCAAGGTGAAACAAGGCTACGGCACGACAACGCAAGGCTGGGCAGTGCACAGCTAGGCAAGGAAAGAGTAACGGAAGGCAAGGAAGGCAAGAGAAAGCAAGGCAACGCAGGCAAGGCTATGGCAAGGTGAAACAAGGCTAAGGCACGACAACGCAAGGCTAGGCAATGCACGGGAGGCAAGCAAAGAGTAACGGAAGGCAAGGAAGGCAAGGGAAATCAAGGCAAGCCAAGGGTAACGGAAGGAACGGCTCTGCAAGGGGAAACAAGGCTAAGGCACGACAACGCACGGCTAGGCGATGCACGGCAAGGCAAGGAAAGGGTAACGCAAGGCAAGGCACGGTGAGGCAAGGCAAGGCTAATGCACGACAACGCACGGCTAGGCAATGCACGGCAAGGCAAGGAAAGAGTAACGGAAGGCAAGGAAGGCAAGGCAAAGCAAGGCAACGCAAGCAAGGCTATGGCAAGGTGAAACAAGGCTAAAGCACGACAAAGCACGGTTAGGCAATGCACGGCAAGGCAAGGAAAGGGTAACGCAAGGCAAGGCACTGTCAGGCAAGGCAAGGCTAAGGCACGACAACGCCAGGCTAGGCAATGTACGTAAGGTAAGCAAAGGGTAACGGAAGGCAAGGAAAGCAAGGGAAAGCAAGGCAAGATAAGGGTAATGCCAGGCAAGGCACGGCCAGGCAAGGCAAGGCTAAGGCACGACAACGCAAGGCTAGTCAATGCACGGAAGGCAAGCAAGCAGTAACGGAAGGCAAGGAAAGCAAGGCAAAGCAAGGCAACGCAAGCAAGGCTATGGCAAGGTGAAAAAAGGCTAAGGCACGACAACGCAAGGCTAGGCAATGCACGGGAGGCAAGCAAAGAGTAACGGAAGGCAAGGAAGGCAAGTGAAAGCAAGGCAAGGCAAGGGTAACGGAAGGAACGGCTCTGCAAGGGGAAAGAAGGCTAAGGCACGGCAACGCACGGCTAGGCAATGCACGGCCAGGCAAAGAAAGGGTAACGCAAGGCAAGGCACTGTCAGGCGAGGCAAGGCTAAGGCACGACAAAGCAACGCTAGGCAATGCAAGGAATGTAAGCAAAGAGTAACGGAAGCCAAGGAAAGCAAGGGAAAGCAAGGCAAGGTAAGGGTAACGCCAGGCAAGGCACGGTCAGGCAAGGCAAGGCTAATGCACGACAACGCAAGGCTAGGCAGTGCACGGTAAGGCAAGGAAAGAGTAACGGAAGGAAAGGAAGGCAAGGCAAATCCAGGCAAGGCAAGTATAAAAAAAGGCACGGCACGACAAGGGGAAACAAGGCTAAGGCACGACAACGCACGGCTAGGCAATGCACGGCAAGGCAAGGAAAGGGTAACGCAAGGCAAGGCACGGTCAGGCGAGGCAAGGCTAAGGCACGACAACTCAAGGCTAGGCAATGCACGGCAAGGCAAGGAAAGACTAACGCAAGGCAAGGCACGGTCAGGCGAGGCAAGGCTAAGGCACGACAACGCAAGGCTATGCAATTCACGGAAGGCAAGCAAAGAGTAACGGAAGGCAAGAAAAGCAAGGGAAAGCAAGGCAAGGCAAGGGTAACGGAAGGAACGGCACGGCAAGGGGAAACAAGGCTAAGGCACGACAACGCACGGCTAGGCAATGCACGGCAAGGCAAGGAAAGGGTAACGCAAGGCAAGGCACTGTCAGGCAAGGCAAGGCTAATGCACGACAACGCAAGGCTAGGCAGTGCACGGTAAGGCAAGGAAAGAGTAACGGAAGGAAAGGAAGGCAAGGCGAATCCAGGCAAGGCAAGTGTAACAAAAGGCACGGCACGGCAAGGGGAAACAAGGCTAAGGCACGACAACGCACGGCTAGGCAATGCAGGGCAAGGCAAGGAAAGGGTAACGCAAGGCAAGGCACGGTGAGGCAAGGCAAGGCTAATGCACGACAACGCAAGGCTAGGCAGTGCACGGCAAGGTAAGGAAAGAGTAACGGAAGGAAGGAAGGCAAGGCAAAGCAAGGCAAGGCAAGGTAACAAGGACGGCACGGCAAGGGGAAACAAGGCTAAGGCACGACAACGCACGGCTAGGCAATGTACGGCAACGCAAGGAAAGCGTAACGCAAGGCAAGGTACTGTCAGGCGAGGCAAGGCTAAGGCACGACAACGCAAGGCTAGGCAATGCACGGAAGGTAAGCAAAGAGTAACGGAAGGCAAGGAAAGCAAGGGAAAGCAAGGGAAGGTAAGGGTTATGGAAAGAACGGCACGGCAAGGGGAAACAAGTCTAAGGCAGGACAACGCAGGGCTAGGCAATGCAGGGCAAGGCAAGGAAATGGTAACGCCAGGCAAGGCACGGTCAGGCAAGGCAAGGCTAATGCACGACAACGCAAGGCTAGGCAGTGCACGGCAAGGTAAGGAAAGAGTAACGGAAGGAAAGGAAGGCAAGGCAAAGCCAGGCAAGGCAAGTGTAACAAAAGGCACGGCACGGCAAGGGGAAACAAGGCTAAGGCACGACAACGCACGGCTAGGCAATGCACGGCAAGGCAAGGAAAGGGTAACGCAAGGCAAGGCACGGTGAGGCAAGGCAAGGCTAATGCACGACAACGCACGGCTAGGCAATGCACGGCAAGGCAAGGAAAGGCTAACGCAACGCAAGGCACGGTCAGGCGAGGCAAGGCTAAGGAACGACAACGCAAGGCTAGGCAATGCACGGAAGGAAAGCAAAGAGTAACGGAAGGCAAGGAAGGCAAGGGAAAGCAAGGGAAGGCAAGGGTACCCGAAGGAACGGCACGGTAAGGGGAAACAAGGCTAAGGCACGACAACGCAGGGCTAGGCAATGCAGGGCAAGGCAAGGAAAGGGTAACGCAAGGCAAGGCACGGTGAGGCAAGGCAAGGCTACTGCACGACATCGCATGGCTAGGCAATGCAAGGCAAGGCAAGGAAAGAGTAACGGAGGGCAAGGAAGGCAAGGCAAAGCAAGGCAAGGCAAGCAAGGATATGGAAAGGTGAAAAAAGGCTAAGGCACGACAACGCAAGGCTAGGCAATGCACGGAAGGCAAGCAAAGAGTAACGGAAGGCAAGGAAGGCAAAGCAAAGGAAGGCAACGCAAGCAAGGCTATGGCAAGGTGAAACAAGGCTACGGCACGACAACGCAAGGCTGGGCAGTGCACAGCTAGGCAAGGAAAGAGTAACGGAAGGCAAGGAAGGCAAGAGAAAGCAAGGCAACGCAAGCAAGGCTATGGCAAGGTGAAACAAGGCTAAGGCACGACAACGCAAGGCTAGGCAATGCACGGGAGGCAAGCAAAGAGTAACGGAAGGCAAGGAAGGCAAGGGAAATCAAGGCAAGCCAAGGGTAACGGAAGGAACGGCTCTGCAAGGGGAAACAAGGCTAAGGCACGACAACGCACGGCTAGGCGATGCACGGCAAGGCAAGGAAAGGGTAACGCAAGGCAAGGCACGGTGAGGCAAGGCAAGGCTAATGCACGACAACGCACGGCTAGGCAATGCACGGCAAGGCAAGGAAAGAGTAACGGAAGGCAAGGAAGGCAAGGCAAAGCAAGGCAACGCAAGCAAGGCTATGGCAAGGTGAAACAAGGCTAAAGCACGACAAAGCACGGTTAGGCAATGCACGGCAAGGCAAGGAAAGGGTAACGCAAGGCAAGGCACTGTCAGGCAAGGCAAGGCTAAGGCACGACAACGCCAGGCTAGGCAATGTACGTAAGGTAAGCAAAGGGTAACGGAAGGCAAGGAAAGCAAGGGAAAGCAAGGCAAGATAAGGGTAATGCCAGGCAAGGCACGGTCAGGCAAGGCAAGGCTAAGGCACGACAACGCAAGGCTAGTCAATGCACGGAAGGCAAGCAAGCAGTAACGGAAGGCAAGGAATGCAAGGCAAAGCAAGGCAACGCAAGCAAGGCTATGGCAAGGTGAAAAAAGGCTAAGGCACGACAACGCAAGGCTAGGCAATGCACGGGAGGCAAGCAAAGAGTAACGGAAGGCAAGGAAGGCAAGTGAAAGCAAGGCAAGGCAAGGGTAACGGAAGGAACGGCTCTGCAAGGGGAAAGAAGGCTAAGGCACGGCAACGCACGGCTAGGCAATGCACGGCCAGGCAAAGAAAGGGTAACGCAAGGCAAGGCACTGTCAGGCGAGGCAAGGCTAAGGCACGACAAAGCAACGCTAGGCAATGCAAGGAATGTAAGCAAAGAGTAACGGAAGCCAAGGAAAGCAAGGGAAAGCAAGGCAAGGTAAGGGTAACGCCAGGCAAGGCACGGTCAGGCAAGGCAAGGCTAATGCACGACAACGCAAGGCTAGGCAGTGCACGGTAAGGCAAGGAAAGAGTAACGGAAGGAAAGGAAGGCAAGGCAAATCCAGGCAAGGCAAGTATAAAAAAAGGCACGGCACGACAAGGGGAAACAAGGCTAAGGCACGACAACGCAC
The DNA here is from genome assembly GCF_037893015.1 of Macrotis lagotis. Taxonomy (NCBI): domain Eukaryota; kingdom Metazoa; phylum Chordata; class Mammalia; order Peramelemorphia; family Peramelidae; genus Macrotis; species Macrotis lagotis. The sequence goes on from NW_027422377.1 coordinate 60,582, forward strand.
GGCTAGGCAATGCACGGCAAGGCAAGGAAAGGGTAACGCAAGGCAAGGCACGGTCAGGCGAGGCAAGGCTAAGGCACGACAACGCAAGGCTATGCAATTCACGGAAGGCAAGCAAAGAGTAACGGAAGGCAAGAAAAGCAAGGGAAAGCAAGGCAAGGCAAGGGTAACGGAAGGAACGGCACGGCAAGGGGAAACAAGGCTAAGGCACGACAACGCACGGCTAGGTAATGCACGGCAACGCAAGGAAAGCGTAACGCAAGGCAAGGTACTGTCAGGCGAGGCAAGGCTAAGGCACGACAACGCAAGCCTAGGCAATGCACCGAAGGTAAGCAAAGAGTAACGGAAGGCAAGGAAAGCAAGGGAAAGCAAGGCAAGGCAAGGGTAAGGGAAAGAACGGCACGGCAAGGGGAAACAAGTCTAAGGCACGACAACGCAGGGCTAGGCAATGCAGGGCAAGGCAAGGAAAGGGTAACGCAAGGCAAGGCACGGTCAGGCGAGGCAAGGCTAAGGCACGACAACGCAAGGCTAGTCAATGCACGGAAGGCAAGCAAAGAGTAACGGAAGGCAAGGAATGCAAGGCAAAGGAAGTCAACGCAAGCAAGGCTATGGCAAGGTGATAAAAGGCTAAGTCAAGACAACGCAAGGTTAGGGAATGCACGGAAGGCAAGCAAAGAGTAACGGAAGGCAAGGAAGGCAAGGCAAAGCAAGGCAACGCAAGCAAGGCTATGGCAAGGTTAACAAGGCTAAGGCACGACAACGCAAGGCTAGGCAATGCACGGGAGGCAAGCAAAGAGTAACGGAAGGCAAGGAAGGAAAGTGAAAGCAAGGCAAGGCAAGGGTAACGGAAGGAACGCCTCGGCAAGGGGAAACAAGGCTAAGGCACGGCAACGCACGGCTAGGCAATGCAATGCCAGGCAAGGAAAGGGTAACAGAAGGCAAGGCAGGGTCAGGCGAGGCAAGGCTAAGGCACGACAACGCAAGGCTAGGCAATGCACGGAAAGCAAGCAAAGAGTAACGGAAGGCAAGGAAGGCAAGGGAAAGCAAGGCAAGGCAAGTGTAACGGAAGGAACGGCACGGCAAGGGGAAACAAGGCTAAGGCACGACAACGCACGGCTGGGCAATGTACGGCAACGCAAGGAAAGCGTAACGCAAGGCAAGGTACTGTCAGGCGAGGCAAGGCTAAGGCACGACAACGCAAGGCTAGGCAATGCACGGAAGGTAAGCAAAGAGTAACGGAAGGGAAGGAAAGCAAGGGAAAGCAAGGCAAGGCAAGGGAAACGGAAGGAACGGCACGGCAAGGGGAAACAAGGCTAAGGCACGACAACGCACGGCTAGGTAATGCACGGCAAGGCAAGGAAAGGGTAACGCAAGGCAAGGCACGGTGAGGCAAGGCAAGGCTACTGCACGACAACGCACGGCTAGGCAATGCAAGGCAAGGCAAGGAAAGAGTAACGGAAGGCAAGGAAGGCAAGGCAAAGCAAGGCAAGGCAAGCAAGGATATGGAAAGGTGAAAAAAGGCTAAGGCACGACAACGCAAGGCTAGGCAATGCACGGAAGGCAAGCAAAGAGTAACGGAAGGCAAGGAAGGCAAAGCAAAGGAAGGCAACGCAAGCAAGGCTATGGCAACGCAAGGCTGGGCAGTGCACAGCTAGGCAAGGAAAGAGTAACGGAAGGCAAAGAAGGCAAGGGAAAGCAAGGCAAGTCAAGGGTAACGGAAGGCACGGCACCGCAAAGGGAAACAAGGCTAAGGCACGACAACGCACAGCTAGGGAATCCACGGATAGGGAAGGAAAGGGTAGCGCAAGGCAAGGCACGGTGAGGCAAGGCAAGGCTAATGCACGAAAACGCACGGCTAGGCAATGCACGGCAAGGCAAGGAAAAGGTAACGCAAGGCAAGGCACGGTGAGGCAAGGCAAGGCTAATGCACGACAACGCAAGGCTAGGCAGTGCACGGCAAGGTAAGGAAAGAGTAACGGAAGGAAAGGAAGGCAAGGCAAAGCCAGGCAAGGCAAGTGTAACAAAAGGCACGGCACGGCAAGGGAAAACAAGGCTAAGGCACGGCAACGCAAGGCTAGGCAATACACGGAAGCCAAGCAAAGAGTAAGGGAAGGCAAGGAAGGCCAGGGAAAGCAAGGCAAGGCAAGGGTAACGGAAGTAACGGCACGGCAAGGGGAATCAAGGCTAAGGCACGACTACGCTCGGCTAGGCAATGCACGGAAGGCAAGCAAAGAGTAACGGAAGGCAAGGAAGGCAAGGCAAAGCAAGGCAAGGCAAGCAAGTCTATGGCAAGGTGAAACAAGGCTAAGGCACTACAACGCAAGGCTAGGCAATGCACGGCTAGGCAAGGAAAGAGTAACGAAAGGAAAGGAATTCAAGGCAAAGCAAGGCAAGGCAAGTGTAACAAAAGGCACGGCACGGCAAGGGGGAACAAGGCTAAGGAACCGCAACGCACGGCTAGGCAATGCACGGCCAGGCAAGGAAAGGGTAACGCAAGGCAAGGCACGGTAAGGCAAGGCAAGGCTAATGCACGACAACGCACGGCTAGGCAGTGCACGGAAGGCAAGCAAAGAGTAACGGAAGGCAAGCAATGCAAGGCAAAGCAAGGCAACGCAAGCAAGGCTATGGCAAGGTGAAAAAAGGCTAAGGCAAGACAACGAAAGGCTAGGCAATGCACGGAAGGCAAGCAAAGAGTAACGGAAGGCAAGGAAGGCAAGGCAAAGCAAAGCAACGCAAGCAAGGCTATGGCAAGGTGAAACAAGGCTAAGGCACGACAACGCACGGTTAGGCAATGCACGGCAAGGCAAGGAAAGGGTAACGGAAGGTAAGGAAGGCAAGGCAAAGCAAGGCAACGCAAGCAAGGCTATGGCAAGGTGAAACAAGGCTAAGGCACGACAAAGCACGGTTAGGCAATGCACGGCAAGGCAAGGAAAGGGTAACGCAAGGCAAGGCACTGTCAGGCAAGGCAAGGCTAATGCACGACAACGCAAGGCTTGGCAGTGCACGGTAAGGCAAGGAAAGAGTAACGGAAGGAAAGGAAGGCAAGGCAAATCCAGACAAGGCAAGTGTAACAAAAGGCACGGCACAGCAAGGGGAAACAAGGCTAAGGCACGACAACGCACGGCTAGGCAATGCAGGGCAAGGGAAGGAAAGGGTAACGCAAGGCAAGGCACGGTGAGGCAAGGCAAGGCTAATGCACGACAACGCACGGCTAGGCAATGCAGGGCAAGGCAAGGAAAGGGTAACGCAAGGCAAGGAACGGTGCGGCAAGTCAAGGCTAAGGCACGACAACGCAAGGCTAGGCAATGCACGGAAGGCAAGCAAAGAGTAACGGAAGGCAAGGATTGCAAGGCAAAGCAAGGCAACGCAAGCAAGGCTATGGCAAGGTGAAAAAAGGCTAAGGCACGACAACGCAATGCTAGGCAGTGCACGGCTAGGCAAGGAAAGAGTAACGGAAGGCAAGGAATGTCAAGGGAAAGCAAGGAAAGGCAAGGATAACGGAAGGCACGGCATTGCAAGGGGAAACAAGGCTAAGGAACGACAGCGCACAGCTAGGGAATCCACGGATAGGGAAGGAAAGGGTAACGCAAGGCAAGGCACGGTGAGGCAAGGCAAGGCGAATGCACGACAACGCACGGCTAGACAATGCACGGCAAGGCAAGGAAAGGGTAACGCAAGGGAAGGCACGGTCAGGCGAGGCAAGTCTAAGGCACGACAACGCAAGGCTAGGCAATGCAAGGAATGTAAGCAAAGTGTAACGGAAGCCAAGGAAACAAGGGAAAGGAAGGCAAGGTAAGGGTAATGGAAGGAACGGCACGGCAAGGGGAAACAAGGCTAAGGCACGACAACGCACGGCTAGGCAATGCTCGGCAAGGCAAGGAAAGGGTAACGCAAGGCAAGGCACGGTGAGGCAAGGCAAGGCTAATGCACGACAACGCACGGCTAGGCAATGCACGGCAAGGCAAGGAAAGAGTAACGGAAGGCAAGGAAGGCAAGACAAAGCAAGGCAACGCAAGCAAGGCTATGGCAACGTGAAAAAGGCTAAGGTACGACAATGCACGTTTAGGCAATGCACGGCAAGGCAAGGAAGGGGTAACGGAAGGCAAGGCACTGTCAGGCGAGGCAAGGCTAAGGCACGACAACGCAAGGCTAGGCAATGAACGGAAGGTAAGCAAAGAGTAACGTTGGCAAGGAATGCAAGGAAAAGCAAGGCAAGGTAAGGGTAACGCCAGGCAAGGCAGGGTCAGGCAAGGAAAGGGTAATGCACGACAAATCAAGGTTAGGCAGTGTAAGGTAAGGCAAGGAAAGAGTAACGGAAGGCATATCCAGGCAAGGCAAGTGTAACAAAAGGCACGGCACGGCAAGGGGAAACAAGGCTAAGGCACGACAACGCACGGCTAGGCAATGCACGGCGAGGCAAGGAAAGGCTAACGCAAGGCAAGGCACGGTCAGGCGAGGCAAGGCTAAGGCATGACAACGCAAGGCTAGGCAATGCACGGAAGGCAAGCAAAGAGTAAAGGAAGTCCAGGAAGGCAAGGCAAAGCAAGGCAACGCAAGCAAGGCTATGGCAAGGTGAAACAAGGCTAAGGCACGACAACGCACGGTTAGGCAGTGCACGGCTAGGCAAGGAAAGAGTAACGGAAGGCAAGGAATGCAAGGCAAAACAAGGCAACGCAAGCACGGCACGGCAAGGGGACACAAGGCTAAGGCACGACAACGCAAGGCTAGGCAATGCACGGAAGGCAAGCAAAGAGTAACGGAAGGCAAGGAAGGCAAGGGAAAGCAAGGCAAGTCAAGGGTAATGGAAGGAACGGCACGGCAAGGGGAAACAAGGCTAAGGCACGACAACGCACGGCTAGGCAATGCACGGCAACGGAAGGAAAGGGTAACGCAAGGCAAGGAACTGTCAGGCGAGGCAAGGCTAAGGCACGACAACGCAAGGCTAGGCAATGCACGCAAGGTAAGCAAAGAGTAACGGAAGGCAAGGAAAGCAAGGGAAAGCAAGGCAAGGTAAGGGTAACGGAAGGAACGGCACGGCAAGGGGAACCAAGGCTAAGGCACGACAACGCAGGGCTAGGCAATGCACGGCAAGGCTAGGAAAGGGTAACGCAAGGCAAGGCACTGTCAGGCGAGGCAAGGCTACTGCCCGACAACGCAAGGCTAGGCAGTGAACGGCTAGGGAAGGAAAGATTAACGGAAGGAAAGGAAGGCAAGGCAAAGCAAGGCAAGACAAGTGTAACAAAAGGCACGGCATGGCAAGGGGAAACAAGGCTAAGGCACGGCAACGCACGGCTAGGCAATGCACGGCAATGCAAGGAAAGGGTAACGCAAGGCAAGGCACGGTCAGGCGAGGCAAGGCTAAGGCACGACAACGCAAGGCTAGGCAATGCACGGAAGGCAAGCAAAGAGTAATGGAAGGCAAGGAAGGCAAGGCAAAGCAACGCAACGCAAGCAAGGCTATGGCAAGGTGAAACAAGGCTAAGGCACGACAACGCACGGCTAGGCAACGCACGGAAAGGCAAGGAAAGGGTAACGCCCGGCAAGGCACTTTCAGGCAAGGGAAGGCTAATGCACGACAACGCAAGGCTAGGCAGTGCACGGTAAGGCAAGGAAAGAGTAACGGATGGCAAGGAAGGCAAGGCAAATCCAGGCAAGGCAAGTGTAACAATAGGCACGGCTCGGCAAGGGAAACAAGGCTAAGGCACGACAACGCAAGGCTAGGCAATGCACGGCAAGGCAGGGAAAGGGTAACGCAAGGCAAGGCAAGGTGAGGCGGGGCAAATCTAAGGAACGACAAAGCAAGGCTAGGCAATGCTCGGAAGGCAAGCAAAGAGCAACAGAAGGCAAGGAAGGCAAGGGAAAGCAATGCAAGGCAAGCAAGGCTATGGCAAGGTGAAAAAAGGCTAAGGCACGACAACGCAATGCTAGGCAGTGCACGGCTAGGCAAGGAAAGAGTAACGGAAGGCAAGGAAGGCAAGGGAACGCAAGGAAAGGCAAGGATAACGGAAGGCACGGCACCGGAAGGGGAAACAAGGCTAAGGCACGACAACGCACAGCTAGGGAATCCAGGGATAGGGAAGGAAAGGGTAACGCAAGGCAAGGCACGGTGAGGCAAGGCAAGGCTAATGCACGACAACGCACGGGTAGACAATGCACGTCAAGGCAAGGAAAGGGTAACGCAAGGGAAGGCACGGTCAGGCGAGGCAAGGCTAAGGCACGACAACGCAAGGCTAGGCAATGCAAGGAAGGTAAGCAAAGTGTAACGGAAGCCAAGGAAAGCAAGGGAAAGCAAGGCAAGGTAAGGGTAATGGAAGGAACGGCACGGGAAGGGGAAACAAGGCTAAGGCACGACAACGCACGGCTAGGCAATGCTCGGCAAGGCAAGGAAAGAGTAACGCAAGGCAAGGCACGGTGAGGCAAGGCAAGGCTAATGCACGACAACGCACGGCTAGGCAATGCACGGCAAGGCAAGGAAAGAGTAACGGAAGGCAAGGAAGGCAAGGCAACGCAAGGCAACGTAAGCAAGTTTATGGCAAGGTGAAAAAGGCTAAGGCACGACAACGCACGGTTAGGCAATGCACGGCAAGGCAAGGAAGGGGTAACGCAAGGCAAGGCACTGTCAGGCGAGGCAAGGCTAAGGCACGACAACGCAAGGCTAGGCAATGCACGGATGGTAAGCAAAGAGTAACGGTTGGCAAAGAATGCAAGGAAAAGCAAGGCAAGGTAAGGGTAACGCCAGGCAAGGCACGGTCAGGCAAGGAAAGGCTAATGCACGACAACGAAAGGCTAGGCAGTGCACGGTAAGGCAAGGAAAGAGTAACGGAAGGAAAGGAAGGCAAGGCAAATCCAGGCAAGGCAAGTGTAACAAAAGGCACGGCACGGCAAGGGGAAACAAGGCCAAGGCACGACAACGCATCGCTAGGCAATGCACGGCCAGGCAAGGAAAGGGTAACGCAAGGAAAGGCACCGTGAGGCAAGGCAAGGCTAATGCACGACAACGCACGGCTAGGCAATGCAGGGCAAGGAAAGGAAAGGGTAACGCAAGGCAAGGCACGGCCTGGCGAGGCAAGGCTAAGGCACGACAACGCAAGGCTAGGAAATGCACGGAAGGTAAGCAAAGAGTAACGTTGGCAAGGAATGCAAGCAAAAGCAAGGCAAGGTAAGGGTAACGCCAGGCAAGGCACGGTCAGGCAAGGAAAGGGTAATGCACGACAACGCAAGGTTAGGCAGTGCACGGTAAGGCAAGGAAAGAGTAACGGAAGGCAAATCCAGGCAAGGCAAGTGTAACAAAAGGCACGGCACGGCAAGGGGAAACAAGGCTAAGGCACGACAACGCATCGTTAGGCAATTCACGGCCAGGGAAGGAAAGAGTAAGGCAAGGAAAGGCACGGTGAGGCAAGGCAAGGCTAATGCACGACAACGCACGGCTAGGCAATGCACGGCGAGGCAAGGAAAGGCTAACGCAAGGCAAGGCACGGTCAGGCGAGGCAAGGCTAAGGCACGACAACGCAAGGCTAGGCAATGCACGGAAGGCAAGCAAAGTGTAAAGGAAGTTCAGGAAGGCAAGGCAAAGCAAGGCAACGCAAGCAAGGCTATGGCAAGGTGAAATAAGGCTAAGGCACTACAACGCACGGTTAGGCAGTGCACGGCTAGGCAAGGAAAGAGTAACGGAAGGCAAGGAATGCAAGGCAAAACAAGGCAACGCAAGCAAGGCAATGGCAAGGTGAAAAAAGGCTGAGGCACGACAACGCAAGGCTAGGCAATGCACGGAAGGCAAGCAAAGAGTAACGGAAGGCAAGGAAGGCAAGGGAAAGCAATGAAAGGCAAGGGTAACGGAAGGAACGGCACGGCAACGGGAAACAAGGCTAAGGCACGACAACGCACGGCTAGGCAATGCACGGCAAGGGAAGGAAAGGGTAATCCAAGGCAAGGCACGGTTAGGGGAAACAAGACTAAGGCACGACAACGCAGGGCTAGGCAATGCACGGCAAGGCTAGGAAAGGGTAACGCAAGGCAAGGCACTGTCAGGCGAGGCAAGGCTACTGCCCGACAACGCAAGGCTAGGCAGTGAACGGCTAGGGAAGGAAAGATTAACGGAAGGAAAGGAAGGCAAGGCAAAGCAAGGCAAGACAAGTGTAACAAAAGGCACGGCATGGCAAGGGGAAACAAGGCTAAGGCACGGCAACGCACGGCTAGGCAATGCACGGCAATGCAAGGAAAGGGTAACGCAAGGCAAGGCACGGTCAGGCGAGGCAAGGCTAAGGCACGACAACGCAAGGCTAGGCAATGCACGGAAGGCAAGCAAAGAGTAACGGAAGGCAAGGAAGGCAAGGCAAAGCAACGCAATGCAAGCAAGGCTATGGCAAGGTGAAACAAGGCTAAGGCACGACAACGCACGGCTAGGCAACGCACGGAAAGGCAAGGAAAGGGTAACGCAAGGCAAGGCACGTTCAGGCAAGGGAAGGCTAATGCACGACAACGCAAGGCTAGGCAGTGCACGGTAAGGCAAGGAAAGAGTAACGGAAGGCAAGGAAGGCAAGGCAAATCCAGGCAAGGCAAGTGTAACAAAAGGCACGGCTCGGCAAGGGAAACAAGGCTAAGGCACGACAACGCAAGGCTAGGCATTGCACGGCAAGGCAGGGAAAGGGTAACGCAAGGCAAGGCAAGGTGAGGCGGGGCAAATCTAAGGAACGACAAAGCAAGGCTAGGCAATGCTCGGAAGGCAAGCAAGGAGCAACAGAAGGCAAGGAAGGCAAGGGAAAGCAATGCAAGGCAAGCAAGGCTATGGCAAGGTGAAAAAAGGCTAAGGCACGACAACGCAATGCTAGGCAGTGCACGGCTAGGCAAGGAAAGAGTAACGGAAGGCAAGGAAGGCAAGGGAACGCAAGGAAAGGCAAGGATAACGGAAGGCACGGCACCGCAAGGGGAAACAAGGCAAAGGCACGACAACGCACAGCTAGGGAATCCACGGATAGGGAAGGAAAGGGTAACGCAAGGCAAGGCACGGTGAGGCAAGGCAAGGATAATGCACGACAACGCACGGCTAGACAATGGACGGTAAGGCAAGTAAAGGGTAACGCAAGGGAAGGCACGGTCAGGCGAGGCAAGGCTAAGGCACGACAACGCAAGGCTAGGCAATGCAAGGAAGGTAAGCAAAGTGTAACGGAAGCCAAGGAAAGCAAGGGAAAGCAAGGCAAGGTAAGGGTAATGGAAGGAACGGCACGGCAAGGGGAAACAAGGCTAAGGCACGACAACGCACGGCTAGGCAATGCTCGGCAAGGCAAGGAAAGAGTAACGCAAGGCAAGGCACGGTGAGGTAAGGCAAGGCTAATGCACGACAACGCACGGCTAGGCAATGCACGGCAAGGCAAGGAAAGAGTAACGGAAGGCAAGGAAGGCAAGGCAAAGCAAGGCAACGTAAGCAAGTTTATGGCAAGGTGAAAAAGGCTAAGGCACGACAACGCACGGTTAGGCAATGCACGGCAAGGCAAGGAAGGGGTAACGCAAGGCAAGGCACTGTCAGGCGAGGCAAGGCTAAGGCACGACAACGCAAGGCTAGGCAATGCACGGAAGGTAAGCAAAGAGTAACGGTTGGCAAAGAATGCAAGGAAAAGCAAGGCAAGGTAAGGGTAACGCCAGGCAAGGCACGGTCAGGCAAGGAAAGTGTAATGCACGACAACGCAAGGTTAGGCAGTGCACGGTAAGGCAAGGAAAGAGTAACGGAAGGCAAATCCAGGCAAGGCAAGTGTAACAAAAGGCACGGCACGGCAAGGGGAAACAAGGCTAAGGCACGACAACGCATCGTTAGGCAATGCACGGCCAGGGAAGGAAAGGGCAAGGCAAGGAAAGGCACGGTGAGGCAAGGCAAGGCTAATGCACGACAACGCACGGCTAGGCAATGCACGGCGAGGCAAGGAAAGGCTAACGCAAGGCAAGGCACGGTCAGGCGAGGCAAGGCTAAGGCACGACAACGCAAGGCTAGGCAATGCACGGAAGGCAAGCAAAGAGTAAAGGAAGTCCAGGAAGGCAAGGCAAAGCAAGGCAACGCAAGCAAGGCTATGGCAAGGTGAAACAAGGCTAAGGCACTACAACGCACGGTTAGGCAGTGCACGGCTAGGCAAGGAAAGAGTAACGGAAGGCAAGGAATGCAAGGCAAAACAAGGCAACGCAAGCAAGGCAATGGCAAGGTGAAAAAAGGCTGAGGCACGACAACGCAAGGCTAGGCAATGCACGGAAGGCAAGCAAAGAGTAACGGAAGGCAAGGAAGGCAAGGGAAAGCAAGGGAAGGCAAGGGTAAGGGAAAGAACGGCACGGCAAGGGGTAACAAGTCTAAGGCACGACAACGCAGGGCTAGGCAATGCACGGCAAGGGAAGGAAAGGGTAACGCAAGGCAAGGAACTGTCTGGCGAGGCAAGGCTAATGCACGACAACGCAAAGCTAGGCAGTGCACGGCTAGGCAAGGAAAGTGTAACGGAAGCAAAGGAAGTCAATGCAAAGCAAGGCAAGGCAAGTGTAACAAAAGGCACGGCACGGCAAGGGGAAACAAGGCTAAGGCACGGCAACGCACGGCTAGGCAATGCACGGTTAGGCAAGGAAAGGGTAACGCAAGGCAAGGCACAGTGAGGCAAGGCAAGGCTAATGCACGACAGCGCAAGGCTCGGTAATAAACGGAAGGCAAGCAAAGAGTAACGGAAGGCAAGGAATTCAAGGCAAAGCAAGGCAACGCAAGCAAGGCTATGGCAAGGTGAAAAAAGGCTAAGGCACGACAACGCAAGGCTAGGCAATGCACGGAAAGCAAGCAAAACGTAACGGAAGGCAAGGAAGGCAAGGGAAAGCAAGACAAGGTAAGATTAACGGAATGCACGGCACCGCAAGGGGAAACAAGGCTAAGGCATGCCAACGCACAGCTAGGGAATCCACGGATAGGGAAGGAAAGGGTAACGCAAGGCAAGGCACGGTGAGGCAAGGCAAGGCTAATGCACGACAACGCACGGCTAGGCAATGCACGGCCAGGCAAGGAAAGGGTAACGCAAGGCAAGGCACTGTCAGGCGAGGCAAGGCTAAGGCACGACAACGCAAGGCTAGGCAATGCACGGAAGGTAAGCAAAGAGTAACGGAATGCAAGGAAGGCAAGGCAAAGCAAGGCAACGTAAGCAAGTTTATGGCAAGGTGAAAAAGGCTAAGGCACGACAACGCACGGCTAGGCAATGCTCGGCAAGGCAAGGAAAGAGTAACGCAAGGCAAGGCACGGTGAGGCAAGGCAAGGCTAATGCACGACAACGCACGGCTAGGCAATGCACGGCAAGGCAAGGAAAGAGTAACGGAAGGCAAGGAAGGCAAGGCAAAGCAAGGCAACGTAAGCAAGTTTATGGCAAGATGAAAAAGGCTAAGGCACGACAACGCACGGTTAGGCAATGCACGGCAAGGCAAGGAAGGGGTAACGCAAGGCAAGGCACTGTCAGGCGAGGCAAGGCTAAGGCACGACAACGCGAGGCTAGGCAATGCACGGAAGGTAAGCAAAGAGTAACGGTTGGCAAAGAATGCAAGGAAAAGCAAGGCAAGGTAAGGGTAACGCCAGGCAAGGCACGGTCAGGCAAGGAAAGGCTAATGAACGACAACGCAAGGCTAGGCAGTGCACGGTAAGGCAAGGAAAGAGTAACGGAAGGAAAGGAAGGCAAGGCAAATCCAGGCAAGGCAAGTGTAACAAAAGGCACGGCACGGCAAGGGGAAACAAGGCTAAGGCACGACAACGCATCGCTAGGCAATGCACGGCCAGGCAAGGAAAGGGTAACGCAAGGAAAGGCACCGTGAGGCAAGGCAAGGCTAATGCACGACAACGCACGGCTAGGCAATGCAGGTCAAGGAAAGGAAAGGGTAACGCAAGGCAAGGCACGGCCTGGCGAGGCAAGGCTAAGGCACGACAACGCAAGGCTAGGCAATGCACGGAAGGTAAGCAAAGAGTAACGTTGGCAAGGAATGCAAGCAAAAGCAAGGCAAGGTAAGGGTAACGCCAGGTAAGGCACGGTCAGGCAAGGAAAGGGTAATGCACGACAACCCAAGGTTAGGCAGTGCACTGTAAGGCAAGGAAAGAGTAACGGAAGGCAAATCCAGGCAAGGCAAGTGTAACAAAAGGCACGGCACGGCAAGGGGAAACAAGGCTAAGGCACGACAACGCATCGTTAGGCAATGCACGGCCAGGGAAGGAAAGGGTAAGGCAAGGAAAGGCACGGTGAGGCAAGGCAAGGCTAATGCACGACAACGCACGGCTAGGCAATGCACGGCGAGGCAAGGAAAGGCTAACGCAAGGCAAGGCACTGTCAGGCGAGGCAAGGCTAAGGCACGACAACGCAAGGCTAGGCAATGCACGGAAGGCAAGCAAAGAGTAAAGGAAGTTCAGGAAGGCAAGGCAAAGCAAGGCAACGCAAGCAAGGCTATGGCAAGGTGAAACAAGGCTAAGGCACTACAACGCACGGTTAGGCAGTGCACGGCTAGGCAAGGAAAGAGTAACGGAAGGCAAGGAATGCAAGGCAAACAAGGCAACGCAAGCAAGGCAATGGCAAGGTGAAAAAAGGCTGAGGCACGACAACGCAAGGCTAGGCAATGCACGGAAGGCAAGCAAAGAGTAACGGAAGGCAAGGAAGGCAAGGGAAAGCAATGAAAGGCAAGGGTAACGGAAGGAACGGCACGGCAAGGGGAAACAAGGCTAAGGCACGACAACGCACGGCTAGGCAATGCACGGCAAGGGAAGGAAAGGGTAATGCAAGGCAAGGCACGGTTAGGGGAAACAAGACTAAGGCACGACAACGCAGGGCTAGGCAATGCACGGCAAGGCTAGGAAAGGGTAACGCAAGGCAAGGCACTGTCAGGCGAGGCAAGGCTACTGCCCGACAACGCAAGGCTAGGCAGTGAACGGCTAGGGAAGGAAAGATTAACGGAAGGAAAGGAAGGCAAGGCAAAGCAAGGCAAGACAAGTGTAACAAAAGGCACGGCATGGCAAGGGGAAACAAGGCTAAGGCACGGCAACGCACGGCTAGGCAATGCACGGCAATGCAAGGAAAGGGTAACGCAAGGCAAGGCACGGTCAGGCGAGGTAAGGCTAAGGCACGACAACGCAAGGCTAGGCAATGCACGGAAGGCAAGCAAAGAGTAATGGAAGGCAAGGAAGGCAAGGCAAAGCAACGCAACGCAAGCAAGGCTATGGCAAGGTGAAACAAGGCTAAGGCACGACAACGCACGGCTAGGCAACGCACGGAAAGGCAAGGAAAGGGTAACGCCAGGCAAGGCACGTTCAGGCAAGGGAAGGCTAATGCACGACAACGCAAGGCTAGGCAGTGCACGGTAAGGCAAGGAAAGAGTAACGGAAGGCAAGGAAGGCAAGGCAAATCCAGGCAAGGCAAGTGTAACAAAAGGCACGGCTCGGCAAGGGAAACAAGGCTAAGGCACGACAACGCAAGGCTAGGCAATGCACGGCAAGGCAGGGAAAGGGTAACGCAAGGCAAGGCAAGGTGAGGCGGGGCAAATCTAAGGAACGACAAAGCAAGGCTAGGCAATGCTCGGAAGGCAAGCAAAGAGCAACAGAAGGCAAGGAAGGCAAGGGAAAGCAATGCAAGGCAAGCAAGGCTATGGCAAGGTGAAAAAAGGCTAAGGCACGACAACGCAATGCTAGGCAGTGCACGGCTAGGCAAGGAAAGAGTAACGGAAGGCAAGGAAGGCAAGGGAACGCAAGGAAAGGCAAGGATAACGGAAGGCACGGCACCGGAAGGGGAAACAAGTCTAAGGCACGACAACGCACAGCTAGGGAATCCACGGATAGGGAAGGAAAGGGTAACGCAAGGCAAGGCACGGTGAGGCAAGGCAAGGCTAATGCACGACAACGCACGGCTAGGCAATGCACGGCAAGGCAAGGAAAGGGTAACGCAAGGCAAGGCACGGTAAGGCAAGGAAAGGGTAACGCAAGGCAAGGCACGGTCAGGCGAGGCAAGGCTAAGGCACGATAACGCAAGGCTAGGCAATGCACGGAAGGCAAGCAAACAGTAACGGAAGGCAAGGATTGCAAGGCAAAGCAAGGCAACGGAAGCAAGGATATGGCAAGGGGAAAAAAGGCTAAGGCACGACAACGCAATGTTAGACAGTGCACGGCTAGGCAAGGAAAGCGTAACGGAAGGCAAGGAAGGCAAGGTAAAGCAAGGAAATGCAAGGATAACGGAAGGCACGGCAGTGCAAGGGGAAACAAGGCTAAGGAACGACAACGCACAGCTAGGGAATCCACGGATAGGGAAGGAAAGGGTAACGCAAGGCAAGGCACGGTGAGGCAAGGCAAGGCTAATGGACGACAACGCACGGCTAGACAATGCACGGCAAGGCAAGGAAAGGGTAACGTAAGGGAAGGCACGGTCAGGCGAGGCAAGGCTAAGGCACGACAACGCAAGGCTAGGCAATGCACGGAAGGCAAGCAAAGAGTAACGGAAGCTAAGGAAAGCAAGGGAAAGGAAGGCAAGGTAAGGGTAATGGAAGGAACGGCACGGCAAGGGGAAACAAGGCTAAGGCACGACAACGCACGGCTAGGCAATGCTCGGCAAGGCAAGGAAAGGGTAACGCAAGGCAAGGCACTGTGAGGCAAGGCAAGGCTAATGCACGACAACGCACGGCTAGGCAATGCACGGCAAGGCAAGGAAAGAGTAACGGAAGGCGAGGAAGGCAAGACAAAGCAAGGCAACGCAAGCAAGGCTATGGCAAGGTGAAAAAGGCTAAGGCACGACAACGCACGGTTAGGCAATGCACGGCAAGGCAAGGAAGGGGTAATGCAAGGCAAGGCACTGGCAGGCGAGGCAAGGCTAACGCACGACAACGCAAGGCTAGGCAATGCACGGAAGGTAAGCAAAGTGTAACGGTTGCAAGGAAGGCAAGCAAAAACAAGGCAAGGTAAGGGTAATGCCAGGCAAGGCACGGTCAGGCAAGGAAAGGCTAATGCACGACAACGCAAGGTTAGGCAGTGCACGGTAAGGCAAGGAAAGAGTAACGGAAGGCAAATCCAGGCAAGGCAAGTGTAACAAAAGGCACGGCACGGCAAGGGGAAACATGGCTAAGGCACGACAACGCATCGCTAGGCAATGCACGGCCAGGCAAGGAAATTGTAACGCAAGGAAAGGCACGGTGAGGCAAGGCAAGGCTAATGCACGACAACGCACGGCTAGGCAATGCACGGCAAGGCAAGGAAAGGCTAACGCAAGGCAAGGCACGGTCAGGCGAGGCAAGGCTAAGGCACGAAAACGGAAGGCTAGGCAATGCACGGAAGGCAAGGAAAGAGTAACGGAAGGCAGGGGAAAGCAAGGCAAGGCAAGGGTAACGGAAGGAACGGCTCGGCAAGGGGAAACAAGGCTAAGGCACGGCAAGGCACGGCTAGACAATGCACGGCTAGGCAAGGAAAGGGTAACTCAATGCAAGGCACTGTCAGGCGAGGCAAGGCTAATGCACGACAACGCACGGCTAGGCAATGCACGGCAAGGCAAGGAAAGAGTAACGGAAGGCAAGGAAGGCAAGGCAAAGCAAAGCAACGCAAGCAAGGGAATGGCAAGGTGAATCAAGGCTAAGGCACGACAACGCACGGTTAGGCAATGCAAGGGAAGGCAAGGAAAGGGTAACGCAAGGCAAGGCACTGTCAGGCGAGGCAAGGCTACTGCACGACAACGCAAGGCTAGGCAGTGCACGGCTAGGCAAGGAAAGAGTAACGGAAGGAAAGGAAGGCAAGGCAAAGCAAGGCAAGGCAAGTGTAACAAAAGGCACGGCACGGCAAGGGGAAACAAGGCTAAGGCATATAAACGCACGGCTAGGCAATGCACGGCCCGGCAAGGAAAGGGTAACGAAAGGCAAGGCACGGTGAGGTAAGGCAAGGCTAATGCACGACAACGCAAGGCTAGGCAATGCACGGAAGGCAAGCAAAGAGTAACGGAAGGCAAGGAATGCAAGGCAAAACAAGGCAACGCAAGCAAGGCTATGGCAAGGTGAAAAAAGGCTGAGGCACGACAACGCAAGGCTAGGCAATGCACGGAAGGCAAGCAAAGAGTAACGGAAGGCAAGGAAGGCAAGGCAAAGCAAGGCAAGGCAAGCAAGGATATGGAAAGGTGAAAAAAGGCTAAGGCACGACAACGCAAGGCTAGGCAATGCACGGAAGGCAAGCAAAGAGTAACGGAAGGCAAGGAAGGCAAAGCAAAGGAAGGCAACGCAAGCAAGGCTATGGCAAGGTGAAACAAGGCTACGGCACGACAACGCAAGGCTGGGCAGTGCACAGCTAGGCAAGGAAAGAGTAACGGAAGGCAAGGAAGGCAAGGGAAAGCAAGGCAAGTCAAGGGTAACGGAAGGCACGGCACCGCAAGGGGAAACAAGGCTAAGGCACGACAACGCACAGCTAGGGAATCCACGGATAGGGAAGGAAAGGGTAGCGCAAGGCAAGGCACGGTGAGGCAAGGCAAGGCTAATGCACGAAAACGCACGGCTAGGCAATGCACGGCAAGGCAAGGAAAAGGTAACGCAAGGCAAGGCACGGTGAGGCAAGGCAAGGCTAATGCACGACAACGCAAGGCTAGGCAGTGCACGGCAAGGTAAGGAAAGAGTAACGGAAGGAAAGGAAGGCAAGGCAAAGCCAGGCAAGGCAAGTGTAACAAAAGGCACGGCACGGCAAGGGAAAACAAGGCTAAGGCACGGCAACGCAAGGCTAGGCAATACACGGAAGCCAAGCAAAGAGTAAGGGAAGGCAAGGAAGGCCAGGGAAAGCAAGGCAAGGCAAGGGTAACGGAAGTATCGGCACGGCAAGGGGAATCAAGGCTAAGGCACGACTACGCTCGGCTAGGCAATGCACGGAAGGCAAGCAAAGAGTAACGGAAGGCAAGGAAGGCAAGGCAAAGCAAGGCAAGGCAAGCAAGTCTATGGCAAGGTGAAACAAGGCTAAGGCACTACAACGCAAGGCTAGGCAATGCACG
This sequence comes from Macrotis lagotis, assembly GCF_037893015.1. Lineage (NCBI taxonomy): Eukaryota > Metazoa > Chordata > Mammalia > Peramelemorphia > Peramelidae > Macrotis > Macrotis lagotis. The sequence goes on from NW_027422377.1 coordinate 77,555, forward strand.
GCTAGGCAAGGAAAGAGTAACGAAAGGAAAGGAATTCAAGGCAAAGCAAGGCAAGGCAAGTGTAACAAAAGGCACGGCACGGCAAGGGGGAACAAGGCTAAGGAACGGCAACGCACGGCTAGGCAATGCACGGCCAGGCAAGGAAAGGGTAACGCAAGGCAAGGCACGGTAAGGCAAGGCAAGGCTAATGCACGACAACGCACGGCTAGGCAGTGCACGGAAGGCAAGCAAAGAGTAACGGAAGGCAAGCAATGCAAGGCAAAGCAAGGCAACGCAAGCAAGGCTATGGCAAGGTGAAAAAAGGCTAAGGCAAGACAACGAAAGGCTAGGCAATGCACGGAAGGCAAGCAAAGAGTAACGGAAGGCAAGGAAGGCAAGGCAAAGCAAAGCAACGCAAGCAAGGCTATGGCAAGGTGAAACAAGGCTAAGGCACGACAAAGCACGGTTAGGCAATGCACGGCAAGGCAAGGAAAGGGTAACGGAAGGCAAGGAAGGCAAGGCAAAGCAAGGCAACGCAAGCAAGGCTATGGCAAGGTGAAACAAGGCTAAGGCACGACAAAGCACGGTTAGGCAATGCACGGCAAGGCAAGGAAAGGGTAACGCAAGGCAAGGCACTGTCAGGCAAGGCAAGGCTAATGCACGACAACGCAAGGCTAGGCAGTGCACGGCTAGGCAAGGAAAGAGTAACGGAAGGCAAGGAAGGCAAGGGAACGCAAGGAAAGGCAAGGATAACGGAAGGCACGGCACCGGAAGGGGAAACAAGGCTAAGGCACGACAACGCACAGCTAGGGAATCCAGGGATAGGGAAGGAAAGGGTAACGCAAGGCAAGGCACGGTGAGGCAAGGCAAGGCTAATGCACGACAACGCACGGCTAGACAATGCACGTCAAGGCAAGGAAAGGGTAACGCAAGGGAAGGCACGGTCAGGCGAGGCAAGGCTAAGGCACGACAACGCAAGGCTAGGCAATGCAAGGAAGGTAAGCAAAGTGTAACGGAAGCCAAGGAAAGCAAGGGAAAGCAAGGCAAGGTAAGGGTAATGGAAGGAACGGCACGGGAAGGGGAAACAAGGCTAAGGCACGACAACGCACGGCTAGGCAATGCTCGGCAAGGCAAGGAAAGAGTAACGCAAGGCAAGGCACGGTGAGGCAAGGCAAGGCTAATGCACGACAACGCACGGCTAGGCAATGCACGGCAAGGCAAGGAAAGAGTAACGGAAGGCAAGGAAGGCAAGGCAAAGCAAGGCAACGTAAGCAAGTTTATGGCAAGGTGAAAAAGGCTAAGGCACGACAACGCACGGTTAGGCAATGCACGGCAAGGCAAGGAAGGGGTAACGCAAGGCAAGGCACTGTCAGGCGAGGCAAGGCTAAGGCACGACAACGCAAGGCTAGGCAATGCACGGAAGGTAAGCAAAGAGTAACGGTTGGCAAAGAATGCAAGGAAAAGCAAGGCAAGGTAAGGGTAACGCCAGGCAAGGCACGGTCAGGCAAGGAAAGGCTAATGCACGACAACGAAAGGCTAGGCAGTGCACGGTAAGGCAAGGAAAGAGTAACGGAAGGAAAGGAAGGCAAGGCAAATCCAGGCAAGGCAAGTGTAACAAAAGGCACGGCACGGCAAGGGGAAACAAGGCCAAGGCACGACAACGCATCGCTAGGCAATGCACGGCCAGGCAAGGAAAGGGTAACGCAAGGAAAGGCACCGTGAGGCAAGGCAAGGCTAATGCACGACAACGCACGGCTAGGCAATGCAGGGCAAGGAAAGGAAAGGGTAACGCAAGGCAAGGCACGGCCTGGCGAGGCAAGGCTAAGGCACGACAACGCAAGGCTAGGCAATGCACGGAAGGTAAGCAAAGAGTAACGTTGGCAAGGAATGCAAGCAAAAGCAAGGCAAGGTAAGGGTAACGCCAGGCAAGGCACGGTCAGGCAAGGAAAGGGTAATGCACGACAACGCAAGGTTAGGCAGTGCACGGTAAGGCAAGGAAAGAGTAACGGAAGGCAAATCCAGGCAAGGCAAGTGTAACAAAAGGCACGGCACGGCAAGGGGAAACAAGGCTAAGGCACGACAACGCATCGTTAGGCAATGCACGGCCAGGGAAGGAAAGAGTAAGGCAAGGAAAGGCACGGTGAGGCAAGGCAAGGCTAATGCACGACAACGCACGGCTAGGCAATGCACGGCGAGGCAAGGAAAGGCTAACGCAAGGCAAGGCACGGTCAGGCGAGGCAAGGCTAAGGCACGACAACGCAAGGCTAGGCAATGCACGGAAGGCAAGCAAAGTGTAAAGGAAGTTCAGGAAGGCAAGGCAAAGCAAGGCAACGCAAGCAAGGCTATGGCAAGGTGAAACAAGGCTAAGGCACTACAACGCACGGTTAGGCAGTGCACGGCTAGGCAAGGAAAGAGTAACGGAAGGCAAGGAATGCAAGGCAAAACAAGGCAACGCAAGCAAGGCAATGGCAAGGTGAAAAAAGGCTGAGGCACGACAACGCAAGGCTAGGCAATGCACGGAAGGCAAGCAAAGAGTAACGGAAGGCAAGGAAGGCAAGGGAAAGCAATGAAAGGCAAGGGTAACGGAAGGAATGGCACGGCAAGGGGAAACAAGGCTAAGGCACGACAACGCACGGCTAGGCAATGCACGGCAAGGGAAGGAAAGGGTAATCCAAGGCAAGGCACGGTTAGGGGAAACAAGACTAAGGCACGACAACGCAGGGCTAGGCAATGCACGGCAAGGCTAGGAAAGGGTAACGCAAGGCAAGGCACTGTCAGGCGAGGCAAGGCTACTGCCCGACAACGCAAGGCTAGGCAGTGAACGGCTAGGGAAGGAAAGATTAACGGAAGGAAAGGAAGGCAAGGCAAAGCAAGGCAAGACAAGTGTAACAAAAGGCACGGCATGGCAAGGGGAAACAAGGCTAAGGCACGGCAACGCACGGCTAGGCAATGCACGGCAATGCAAGGAAAGGGTAACGCAAGGCAAGGCACGGTCAGGCGAGGCAAGGCTAAGGCACGACAACGCAAGGCTAGGCAATGCACGGAAGGCAAGCAAAGAGTAATGGAAGGCAAGGAAGGCAAGGCAAAGCAACGCAACGCAAGCAAGGCTATGGCAAGGTGAAACAAGGCTAAGGCACGACAACGCACGGCTAGGCAACGCACGGAAAGGCAAGGAAAGGGTAACGCCAGGCAAGGCACGTTCAGGCAAGGGAAGGCTAATGCACGACAACGCAAGGCTAGGCAGTGCACGGTAAGGCAAGGAAAGAGTAACGGAAGGCAAGGAAGGCAAGGCAAATCCAGGCAAGGCAAGTGTAACAAAAGGCACGGCTCGGCAAGGGAAACAAGGCTAAGGCACGACAACGCAAGGCTAGGCATTGCACGGCAAGGCAGGGAAAGGGTAACGCAAGGCAAGGCAAGGTGAGGCGGGGCAAATCTAAGGAACGACAAAGCAAGGCTAGGCAATGCTCGGAAGGCAAGCAAGGAGCAACAGAAGGCAAGGAAGGCAAGGGAAAGCAATGCAAGGCAAGCAAGGCTATGGCAAGGTGAAAAAAGGCTAAGGCACGACAACGCAATGCTAGGCAGTGCACGGCTAGGCAAGGAAAGAGTAACGGAAGGCAAGGAAGGCAAGGGAACGCAAGGAAAGGCAAGGATAACGGAAGGCACGGCACCGGAAGGGGAAACAAGGCTAAGGCACGACAACGCACAGCTAGGGAATCCACGGATAGGGAAGGAAAGGGTAACGCAAGGCAAGGCACGGTGAGGCAAGGCAAGGCTAATGCACGACAACGCACGGCTAGACAATGCACGGCAAGGCAAGGAAAGGGTAACGCAAGGGAAGGCAATGCACGGAAGGTAAGCAAAGAGTAACGGAAGCCAAGGAAAGCAAGGGAAAGCAAGGCAAGGTAAGGGTAATGGAAGGAACGGCACGGCAAGGGGAAACAAGGCTAAGGCACGACAACGCACGGCTAGGCAATGCTCGGCAAGGCAAGGAAAGAGTAACGCAAGGCAAGGCACGGTGAGGCAAGGCAAGGCTAATGCACGACAACGCACGGCTAGGCAATGCACGGCAAGGCAAGGAAAGAGTAACGGAAGGCAAGGAAGGCAAGGCAAAGCAAGGCAACGTAAGCAAGGTTATGGCAAGGTGAAAAAGGCTAAGGCACGACAACGCACGGTTAGGCAATGCACGGCAAGGCAAGGAAGGGGTAACGCAAGGCAAGGCACTGTCAGGCGAGGCAAGGCTAAGGCACGACAACGCAAGGCTAGGCAATGCACGGAAGGTAAGCAAAGAGTAACGGTTGGCAAAGAATGCAAGGAAAAGCAAGGCAAGGTAAGGGTAACGCCAGGCAAGGCACGGTCAGGCAAGGAAAGTGTAATGCACGACAACGCAAGGTTAGGCAGTGCACGGTAAGGCAAGGAAAGAGTAACGGAAGGCAAATCCAGGCAAGGCAAGTGTAACAAAAGGCACGGCACGGGAAGGGGAAACAAGGCTAAGGCACGACAACGCATCGTTAGGCAATGCACGGCCAGGGAAGGAAAGGGCAAGGCAAGGAAAGGCACGGTGAGGCAAGGCAAGGCTAATGCACGACAACGCACGGCTAGGCAATGCACGGCGAGGCAAGGAAAGGCTAACGCAAGGCAAGGCACGGTCAGGCGAGGCAAGGCTAAGGCACGACAACGTAAGGCTAGGCAATGCACGGAAGGCAAGCAAAGAGTAAAGGAAGTCCAGGAAGGCAAGGCAAAGCAAGGCAACGCAAGCAAGGCTATGGCAAGGTGAAACAAGGCTAAGGCACTACAACGCACGGTTAGGCAGTGCACGGCTAGGCAAGGAAAGAGTAACGGAAGGCAAGGAATGCAAGGCAAAACAAGGCAACGCAAGCAAGGCAATGGCAAGGTGAAAAAAGGCTGAGGCACGACAACGCAAGGCTAGGCAATGCACGGAAGGCAAGCAAAGAGTAAAGGAAGGCAAGGAAGGCAAGGGAAAGCAAGGGAAGGCAAGGGTAACGGAAGGAACGGCACGGTAAGGGGAAACAAGGGTAAGGCACGACAACGCAGAGCTAGGCAATGCACGGCAAGGCAAGGAAAGGGTAACGCAAGGCAAGGAACTGTCTGGCGAGGCAAGGCTAATGCACGACAACGCAAAGCTAGGCAGTGCACGGCTAGGCAAGGAAAGTGTAACGGAAGGAAAGGAAGTCAAGGCAAAGCAAGGCAAGGCAAGTGTAACAAAAGGCACGGCACGGCAAGGGGAAACAAGGCTAAGGCACGGCAACGCACGGCTAGGCAATGCACGGTTAGGCAAGGAAAGGGTAACGCAAGGCAAGGCACAGTGAGGCAAGGCAAGGCTAATGCACGACAGCGCAAGGCTCGGTAATAAACGGAAGGCAAGCAAAGAGTAACGGAAGGCAAGGAATTCAAGGCAAAGCAAGGCAACGCAAGCAAGGCTATGGCAAGGTGAAAAAAGGCTAAGGCACGACAACGCAAGGCTAGGCAATGCACGGCTAGGCAAGGAAAGAGTAACGGAAGGTAAGGAAGGCAAGGGAAAGCAAGACAAGGTAAGATTAACGGAATGCACGGCACCGCAAGGGGAAACAAGGCTAAGGCATGCCAACGCACAGCTAGGGAATCCACGGATAGGGAAGGAAAGGGTAACGCAAGGCAAGGCACGGTGAGGCAAGGCAAGGCTAATGCACGACACCGCACGGCTAGGCAATGCACGGCCAGGCAAGGAAAGGGTAACGCAAGGCAAGGCACTGTCAGGCGAGGCAAGGCTAAGGCACGACAACGCAAGGCTAGGCAATGCACGGAAGGTAAGCAAAGAGTAACGGAAGGCAAGGAAAGCAAGGGAAAGCAAGGCAAGGTAAGGGTAATGCCAGGCAAGGCACGGTCAGGCAAGGCAAGGCTAATGCACGACAACGTAAGGCTTGGCAGGGCACGGTAAGGCAATGAAAGAGTAACGGAAGGAAAGGAAGGCAAGGCAAATCCAGGCAAGGCAAGTCTAACAAAAGGCACGACTCTGCAAGGGGAAACAAGGCTAAGGCAGGACAACGCACCGCTAGGCAATGCAAGGCAAGGCAAGGAAAGGGTAACGCAAGGCAAGGCACTGTCTGGCGAGGCAAGGCTAAGGCACGACAACGCAAGGCTAGGCAATGCACGGAAGGCAAGCAAAGAGTAACGGAAGGCAAGGAAGGCAAGGGAAAGCAAGGAAAGGCAAGGGTAACGGAAGGAACGGCACGGCAAGGGGAAACAAGGCTAAGGCACGACAACGCACGGCTAGGCAATGCACGGCAAGGGAAGGAAAGGGTAATGCAAGGCAAGGCACGGTTAGGGGAAACAAGACTAAGGCACGACAACGCAGGGCTAGGCAATGCACGGCAAGGCTAGGAAAGGGTAACGCAAGGCAAGGCACTGTCAGGCGAGGCAAGGCTACCTCCCGACAACGCAAGGCTAGGCAGTGAACGGCTAGGGAAGGAAAGATTAACGGAAGGCAAGGAAGGCAAGGGAAAGCAAGGCAAGTCAAGTGTAACAAAAGGCACGGCATGGCAAGGGGAAACAAGGCTAAGGCACGACAATGCAAGGTTAGGCAATGCACGGCAAGGCAAGGAAAGGGTAACGCAAGGCAAGGCACGGTCAGGCGAGGCAAGGCTAAGGCACGACAACGCAAGGCTAGGCAATGCACGGAAGGCAAGCAAAGAGTAATGGAAGGCAAGGAAGGCAAGGCAAAGCAACGCAACGCAAGCAAGGCTATGGCAAGCTGAAACAAGGCTAAGGCACGACAACGCACGGCTAGGCAACGCACGGAAAGGCAAGGAAAGGGTAACGCCAGGCAAGGCACGTTCAGGCAAGGGAAGGCTAATGCACGACAACGCAAGGCTAGGCAGTGCACGGTAAGGCAAGGAAAGAGTAACGGAAGGCAAGGAAGGCAAGGCAAATCCAGGCAAGGCAAGTGTAACAAAAGGCACGGCTCGGCAAGGGAAACAAGTCTAAGGCACGACAACGCAAGGCTAGGCAATGCACGGCAAGGCAGGGAAAGGGTAACGCAAGGCAAGGCAAGGTGAGGCGGGGCAAATCTAAGGAACGACAAAGCAAGCCTAGGCAATGCTCGGAAGGCAAGCAAAGAGCAACAGAAGGCAAGGAAGGCAAGGGAAAGCAATGCAAGGCAAGCAAGGCTATGGCAAGGTGAAAAAAGGCTAAGGAAAGACAACGCAATGCTAGGCAGTGCACGGCTAGGCAAGGAAAGAGTAACGGAAGGCAAGGAAGGCAAGGGAACGCAAGGAAAGGCAAGGATAACGGAAGGCACGGCACCGCAAGGGGAAACAAGGCAAAGGCACGACAACGCACAGCTAGGGAATCCACGGATAGGGAAGGAAAGGGTAACGCAAGGCAAGGCACGGTGAGGCAAGGCAAGGCTAATGCACGACAACGCACGGCTAGACAATGCACGGCAAGGCAAGGAAAGAGTAACGCAAGGCAAGGCACGGTGAGGCAAGGCAAGGCTAATGCACGACAACGCACGGCTAGGCAATGCACGGCAAGGCAAGGAAAGAGTAACGGAAGGCAAGGAAGGCAAGGCAAAGCAAGGCAACGTAAGCAAGTTTATGGCAAGGTGAAAAAGGCTAAGGCACGACAACGCACGGCTAGGCAATGCTCGGCAAGGCAAGGAAAGAGTAACGCAAGGCAAGGCACGGTGAGGCAAGGCAAGGCTAATGCACGACAACGCACGGCTAGGCAATGCACGGCAAGGCAAGGAAAGAGTAACGGAAGGCAAGGAAGGCAAGGCAAAGCAAGGCAACGTAAGCAAGTTTATGGCAAGATGAAAAAGGCTAAGGCACGACAACGCACGGTTAGGCAATGCACGGCAAGGCAAGGAAGGGGTAACGCAAGGCAAGGCACTGTCAGGCGAGGCAAGGCTAAGGCACGACAACGCGAGGCTAGGCAATGCACGGAAGGTAAGCAAAGAGTAACGGTTGGCAAAGAATGCAAGGAAAAGCAAGGCAAGGTAAGGGTAACGCCAGGCAAGGCACGGTCAGGCAAGGAAAGGCTAATGAACGACAACGCAAGGCTAGGCAGTGCACGGTAAGGCAAGGAAAGAGTAACGGAAGGAAAGGAAGGCAAGGCAAATCCAGGCAAGGCAAGTGTAACAAAAGGCACGGCACGGCAAGGGGAAACAAGGCTAAGGCACGACAACGCATCGCTAGGCAATGCACGGCCAGGCAAGGAAAGGGTAACGCAAGGAAAGGCACCGTGAGGCAAGGCAAGGCTAATGCACGACAACGCACGGCTAGGCAATGCAGGGCAAGGAAAGGAAAGGGTAACGCAAGGCAAGGCACGGCCTGGCGAGGCAAGGCTAAGGCACGACAACGCAAGGCTAGGCAATGCACGGAAGGTAAGCAAAGAGTAACGTTGGCAAGGAATGCAAGCAAAAGCAAGGCAAGGTAAGGGTAACGCCAGGTAAGGCACGGTCAGGCAAGGAAAGGGTAATGCACGACAACCCAAGGTTAGGCAGTGCACTGTAAGGCAAGGAAAGAGTAACGGAAGGCAAATCCAGGCAAGGCAAGTGTAACAAAAGGCACGGCACGGCAAGGGGAAACAAGGCTAAGGCACGACAACGCAAGGCTAGGCAATGCACGGAAGGCAAGCAAAGAGTAACGGAAGCTAAGGAAAGCAAGGGAAAGGAAGGCAAGGTAAGGGTAATGGAAGGAACGGCACGGCAAGGGGAAACAAGGCTAAGGCACGACAACGCACGGCTAGGCAATGCTCGGCAAGGCAAGGAAAGGGTAACGCAAGGCAAGGCACTGTGAGGCAAGGCAAGGCTAATGCACGACAACGCACGGCTAGGCAATGCACGGCAAGGCAAGGAAAGAGTAACGGAAGGCGAGGAAGGCAAGACAAAGCAAGGCAACGCAAGCAAGGCTATGGCAAGGTGAAAAAGGCTAAGGCACGACAACGCACGGTTAGGCAATGCACGGCAAGGCAAGGAAGGGGTAATGCAAGGCAAGGCACTGGCAGGCGAGGCAAGGCTAACGCACGACAACGCAAGGCTAGGCAATGCACGGAAGGTAAGCAAAGTGTAACGGTTGCAAGGAAGGCAAGCAAAAGCAAGGCAAGGTAAGGGTAATGCCAGGCAAGGCACGGTCAGGCAAGGAAAGGCTAATGCACGACAACTCAAGGTTAGGCAGTGCACGGTAAGGCAAGGAAAGAGTAACGGAAGGCAAATCCAGGCAAGGCAAGTGTAACAAAAGGCACGGCACGGCAAGGGGAAACATGGCTAAGGCACGACAACGCATCGCTAGGCAATGCACGGCCAGGCAAGGAAATTGTAACGCAAGGAAAGGCACGGTGAGGCAAGGCAAGGCTAATGCACGACAACGCACGGCTAGGCAATGCACGGCAAGGCAAGGAAAGGCTAACGCAAGGCAAGGCACGGTCAGGCGAGGCAAGGCTAAGGCACGAAAACGGAAGGCTAGGCAATGCACGGAAGGCAAGGAAAGAGTAACGGAAGGCAGGGGAAAGCAAGGCAAGGCAAGGGTAACGGAAGGAACGGCTCGGCAAGGGGAAACAAGGCTAAGGCACGGCAAGGCACGGCTAGACAATGCACGGCTAGGCAAGGAAAGGGTAACTCAATGCAAGGCACTGTCAGGCGAGGCAAGGCTAATGCACGACAACGCACGGCTAGGCAATGCACGGCAAGGCAAGGAAAGAGTAACGGAAGGCAAGGAAGGCAAGGCAAAGCAAAGCAACGCAAGCAAGGGAATGGCAAGGTGAATCAAGGCTAAGGCACGACAACGCACGGTTAGGCAATGCAAGGGAAGGCAAGGAAAGGGTAACGCAAGGCAAGGCACTGTCAGGCGAGGCAAGGCTACTGCACGACAACGCAAGGCTAGGCAGTGCACGGCTAGGCAAGGAAAGAGTAACGGAAGGAAAGGAAGGCAAGGCAAAGCAAGGCAAGGCAAGTGTAACAAAAGGCACGGCACGGCAAGGGGAAACAAGGCTAAGGCATATAAACGCACGGCTAGGCAATGCACGGCCCGGCAAGGAAAGGGTAACGAAAGGCAAGGCACGGTGAGGTAAGGCAAGGCTAATGCACGACAACGCAAGGCTAGGCAATGCACGGAAGGCAAGCAAAGAGTAACGGAAGGCAAGGAATGCAAGGCAAAACAAGGCAACGCAAGCAAGGCTATGGCAAGGTGAAAAAAGGCTGAGGCACGACAACGCAAGGCTTGGCAATGCACGGAAGGCAAGCAAAGAGTAACAGAAGGCAAGGAAGGCAAGGGAAAGCAAGGCGAGTCAAGGGTAACGGAAGGAATGGCACGGCAAGGGGAAACAAGGCTAAGGCACTACAACGCAGGGATAGGCAATGCACGGCAAGGCAAGGAAAGGGTAACGCAAGGCAAGGCACTGTCATGCGAGGCAAGGCTAATGCACGACAACGGAAGGCTAGGCAGTGCACGGTTAGGCAAGGAAAGTGTAACGGAAGGAAAGGAAGGCAAGGCAAAGCAAGGCAAGTCAAGTGTAACAAAAAGCACTGCACGGCAAGGGGAAACAAGGCTAAGGCACGGAAACGCACGGCAAGGCAATGCACGGCTAGGCAAGGAATGGGTAACGCAAGGCAAGGCACCGTGACGCAAGGGAAGGCTCATGCACGACAGCGCAAGGCTAGGCAATGCACGGAAGGCAAGCAAAGAGTAACGGAAGGCAAGGAATGCAATGCAAAGCAAGGCAACGCAAGCAAGGCTATGGCAAGGTGAAAAAAGGCTAAGACACGAGAACGCAAGGCTAGGCAATGCACGGAAGGCAAGCAAAGTGTAACAGAAGGCAAGGAAGGCAAGGCAAAGCAAGGCAACGCAAGCAAGGCTATAGCAAGGTGAAACATGGTTAAGGCACGACAACGCAAGGCTAGGCAGTGCACGGCTAGGCAAGGAAAGAGTAACGGAAGGCAAGGAAGGCAAGGGAAAGCAAGGCAATGCAAGGATAACGGAAGGCACGGCACCGCAAGGGGAAACAAGGCTAAGGCACGACAACGCACAGCTAGGGAATTCACGGATAGGGAAGGAAAGGGTAAAGCTAGGCAAGGCACGGGGAGGCAAGGCAAGGCTAATGCACGACAATGCACGGCTAGGCAATGCACGGCCCGGCAAGGAAAGGGTAACGCAAGGCAAGGCACGGTGAGGTAAGGCAAGGCTAATTCACGACAACGCAAGGCTAGGCAATGAACGGAAGGCAAGCAAAGAGTAACGGAAGGCAAGGAATGCAAGGCAAAGCAAGGCAACGCAAGCAAGGCTATGGCAAGGTGAAAAAAGGCTAAGGCACGACAACGCAAGACTAGGCAATGCACGGAAGGTAAGCAAAGAGTAACGGAAGGCAAGGAAGGCAAGGGAAAGCAAGGCAAGGCAAGGGTAACGGAAGGAACGGCATGGCAAGGGGAAACAAGGCTAAGGCACGACAACGCACGGCTAGGCAATGCACGGCAACGCAAGGAAAGGGTAACGCAAGACAAGGAACTGTCAGCGAGGCAAGGATAATTCACGACAACGCAAGGTTGGCAATGCACGGAAGGCAAGCAAAGAGTAAAGGAAGGCAAGGAAGGCAAGGGAAAGCAAGGGAAGGCAAGGGTAACGGAAGGAACGGCAGGGTAAGGGGAAACAAGGCTAAGGCACGAAAATTCAGGGCTAGGCAATGCACGGCTAGGCAAGGAATGGGTAACGCAAGGCAAGGCACCGTGACGCAAGGCAAGGCTAATGCACGACAGCGCAAGGCTAGGCAATGCACGGAAGGCAAGCAAAGAGTAACGGAAGGCAAGGAATGCAAGGCAAAGCAAGGCAACGCAAGCAAGTCTATGGCAAGGTGAAAAAAGGCTAAGACACGACAACGCAAGGCTAGGCAATGCACGGAAGGTAAGCAAAGTGTAACGGAAGGCAAGGAAGGCAAGGCAAAGCAAGGAAACGCAAGGAAGGCTATGGCAAGGTGAAACAAGGCTAAGGCATGACAACGCACGGCTAGGCAGTGCACGGCTAGGCAAGGAAAGAGTAACGGAAGGCAAGGAAGGTAAGGGAAAGCAAGACAAGGCAAGATTAACGGAAGGCACGGCACCTCAAGGGGAAACAAGGCTAAGGCACGACAACGCACAGCTAGGGAATCCACGGATAGGGAAGGAAAGGGTAACGCAAGGCAAGGCACTGTCAGGCGAGGCAAGGCTAAGGCACGACAACGCAAGGCTAGGGAATGCACGGAAGGTAAGCAAAGAGTAACGGAAGGCAAGGAAAGCAAGGGAAATCAAGGCAAGGTAAGGGTAAAGGAAGGAACGGCACGGCAAGGGGAAACAAGGCTAAGGCACGACAACGCAACGCTAGGCAATGCACGGAAGGCCAGCAACGAGTAACGGAAGGCAAGGAAGGCAAGGGAAAGCAAGGCAAGTCAAGGGTAACGGAAGGCACGGCTCGGCAAGGGGAAACAAGGCTAAGGAACGGCAACGCATGGCTTGGTAATGCACGGCAAGGGAAGGAAAGGGTAACGCAAGGCAAGGCACGATCAGGCGACGCAAGGCTAAGGCACGACAACGCAAGGTTGGCAATGCACGCAAGGCAAGCAAAGAGTAAAGGAAGGTAAGGAAGGCAAGGGAAAGCAAGGGAAGGCAAGGGTAACGGAAGGAACGGCAAGGAAAGTGGAAACAAGGCTAAGGAACGGCAACGCACGGCTAGGCAATGCACGGCTAGGCAAGGAATGGGTAACGCAAGGCGAGGCACGGTGACGCAAGGCAAGGCTAATGCACGACAGCGCAAGGCTAGGCAATGCACGGAAGGCAAGCAAAGAGTAAGGGAAGGCAAGGAATGCAAGGCAAAGCTAGGCAACGCAAGGAAGGCTATGGGAAGTTGAAACAAGGCTAAGGCACGACAACGCACGGCTAGGCAGTGCACGGCTAGGGAAGGAAAGAGTAACGGAAGGCAAGGAAGGCAAGGGAAAGCAAGACAAGGTAAGATTAACGGAATGCATGGCACCGCAAGGGGAAACAAGGCTAAGGCATGACAACGCACAGCTAGGGAATCCACGGATAGGGAAGGAAAGGGTAACACAAGGCAAGGCACGGTGAGGCAAGGCAAGGCTAATGCACGACAACGCACGGCTAGGCAATGCACGGCCAGGCAAGGAAAGGGTAACGCAAGGCAAGGCACTGTCAGGCGAGGCAAGGCTAAGGCACGACAACGCAAGGCTAGGCAATGCACGGAAGGTAAGCAAAGAGTAACGGAAGCCAAGGAAAGCAAGGGAAAGCAGGGCAAGGTAAGGGTAATGTAAGGAACGGGACGGCAAGGGGAAACAAGGCTAAGGCACGACAACGCACCGCTAGGCAATGCACGGCAAGGCAAGGAAAGGGTAACGCAAGGCAAGGCACGGAGAGGCAAGGCAAGGCTAAGGTACGGCAACGAACGGCTAGGCAATGCACGGCCAGGCAAGGAAAGGGTAACGCAAGGCAAGGCTCTATCAGGCGAGGCAAGGCTAAGGCACGACAACGCAAGGCTAGGCAATGCACGGAAGGTAAGCAAAGAGTAACGGAAGGCAAGGAAAGCAAGGGAAAGCAAGGCAAGGTAAGGGTAATGCCAGGCAAGGCACGGTCAGGCAAGGCAACGCTAATGCACGACAACGCAAGGCTTGGCAGTGCACGGTAAGGCAAGGAAAGAGTAACGGAAGGAAAGGAAGGCAAGGCAAATCCAGACAAGGCAAGTCTAACAAAAGGCACGACTCTGCAAGGGGAAACAAGGCTAAGGCAGGACAACGCACCGCTAGGCAATGCAAGGCAAGGCAAGGAAAGGGTAACGCAAGGCAAGGCACTGTCTCGCGAGGCAAGGCTAAGGCACTACAACGCAAGGCTAGGCAATGCACGGAAGGCAAGCAAAGAGTAACGGAAGGCAAGGAAGGCAAGGGAAAGAAAGGAAAGGCAAGGGTAACGGAAGGAACGGCACGGCAAGGGGAAACACGGCTAAGGCACGACAACGCACGGATAGGCAATGCACGGCAAGGGAAGGAAAGGGTAATGCAAGGCAAGGCACGGTTAGGGGAAACAAGACTAAGGCACGACAACGCAGGGCTAGGCAATGCACGGCAAGGCTAGGAAAGGGTAACGCAAGGCAAGGCACTGTCAGGCGAGGCAAGGCTAAGGCACGACAACGCAAGGCTAGGCAATGCACGGAAGGCAAGCAAAGAGTAATGGAAGGCAAGGAAGGCAAGGCAAAGCAACGCAACGCAAGCAAGGCTATGGCAAGGTGAAACAAGGCTAAGGCACGACAATGCACGGCTAGGCAGTGAACGGCTTGGGAAGGAAAGATTAACGGAAGGAAAGGAAGGCAAGGCAAAGCAAGGCAAGGCAAGTGTAACAAAAGGCACGGCATGGCAAGGGGAAACAAGGCTAAGGCACGGCAACGCACGGCTAGGCAATGCACGGCAATGCAAGGAAAGGGTAACGCAAGGCAAGGCACTGTCAGGCGAGGCAAGGCTAAGGCACGACAACGCAAGGCTAGGCAATGCACGGAAGGCAAGCAAAGAGTAATGGAAGGCAAGGAAGGCAAGGCAAAGCAACGCAACGCAAGCAAGGCTATGGCAAGGTGAAACAAGGCTAAGGCACGACAACGCACGGCTAGGCAACGCACGGAAAGGCAAGGAAAGGGTAACGCCAGGCAAGGCACGTTCATGCAAGGGAAGGCTAATGCACGACAACGCACGGCTAGGCAATGCACGGTAAGGCAAGGAAAGCGTAACGGAAGGCAAGGAAGGCAAGGCAAATCCAGGCAAGGCAAGTGTAACAAAAGGCACGGCTCGGCAAGGGGAAACAAGGCTAAGGCACGACAACGCAAGGCTAGGCAATGCACGGCAAGGCAGGGAAAGGGTAACGCAAGGCAAGGCAAGGTGAGGCGAGGCAAATCTAAGGAACGACAAAGCAAGGCTAGGCAATGCTCGGAAGGTAAGCAAAGAGTAACGGTTGGCAAAGAATGCAAGGAAAAGCAAGGCAAGGTAAGGGTAAAGCCAGGCAAGGCACGGTCAGGCAAGGAAAGGCTAATGCACGACAACGCAAGGCTAGGCAGTGCACGGTAAGGCAAGGAAAGAGTAACGGAAGGAAAGGAAGGCAAGGCAAATCCAGGCAAGGCAAGTGTAACAAAAGGCACGGCACGGCAAGGGGAAACAAGGCTAAGGCACGACAACGCATCGCTAGGCAATGCACGGCCAGGTAAGGAAAGGGTAACGCAAGGAATGGCACCGTGAGGCAAGGCAAGGTTAATGCACGACAACGCACGGCTAGGCAATGCAGGGCAAGGAAAGGAAAGGGTAACGCAAGGCAAGGCACGACAACGGAAGGCTAGGCAATGCACGGAAGTCAAGCAAAGAGTAACGGAAGGCAAGAAAGGCAAGAGAAAGCAAGGCAAGTCAAGGGTAACGGAAGGAACGGCACGGCAAGGGGAAATAAGGCTAAAGCGCGACAACGCACGGCTAGGCAATGCACGGCAAGGCAAGGAAAGGGTAACGCAAGGCAAGGCACCGTGAGGCAAGCCAAGGCTAATGCACGACAACGCACGGCTAGGCAATGCAGGGCAAGGCAAGGAAAGGGTAACGCAAGACAAGGAACTGTCAGGCGAGGCAAGGCTAAGGCACGACAACGCAAGTCTAGACAATGCACGGAAGGTAAGCAAAGAGTAACGGAAGGCAAGGAAAGCAAGGGAAAGCAAGGCAAGGTAAGGGTAAGGGAAGGAACGGCACGGCAAAGGGAAACAAGACTAAGGCACGACAACGCAGGGCTAGGTAATGCACGGCAAGGCAAGGAAAGGGTAACGCAAGGCAAGGCACGGTCAGGCGACGCAAGGATAATTCACGACAACGCAAGGTTGGCAATGCACGGAAGGCAAGCAAAGAGTAACGGAAGGCAAGAGAAAGCAAGGCAAGGCAAGGGTAACGGAAGGAACGGCTCGGCAAGGGGAAACAAGGCTAAGGCACGGCAACGCATGGCTAGACAATGCACGGCCAGGCAAGGAAAGGGTAACTCAATGCAAGGCACTGTCAGGCGAGGCAAGGCTAATGCACGACAACGCACGGCTAGGCAATGAACGGCAAGGCAAGGAAAGAGTAACGGAAGGCAAGGAAGGCAAGGCAAAGCAAAGCAACGCAAGCAAGGGAATGGCAAGGTGAATCAAGGCTAAGGCACGACAACGCACGGTTAGGCAATGCAAGGGAAGGCAAGGAAAGGGTAACGCAAGGCAAGGCACTGTCAGGCGAGGCAAGGCTACTGCACGACAACGCAAGGCTAGGCAGTGCACGGCTAGGCAAGGAAAGAGTAACGGAAGGAAAGGAAGGCAATGCAAAGCAAGGCAAGGCAAGTGTAACAAAAGGCACGGCACGGCAAGGGGAAACAAGGCTAAGGCATGTAAACGCACGGCTAGGCAATGCACGGCCCGGCAAGGAAAGGGTAACGAAAGGCAAGGCACGGTGAGGTAAGGCAAGGCTAATGCACGACAACGCAAGGCTAGGCAATGCACGGAAGGCAAGCAAAGAGTAACGGAAGGCAAGGAATGCAAGGCAAAACAAGGCAACGCAAGCAAGGCTATGGCAAGGTGAAAAAAGGCTGAGGCACGACAACGCAAGGCTTGGCAATGCACGGAAGGCAAGCAAAGAGTAACGGAAGGCTAAGGCACTACAACGCAGGGATAGGAATGCAAGGCAAAGCAAGGCAACGCAAGCAAGTCTATGGCAAGGTGAAAAAAGGCTAAGACACGACAACGCAAGGCTAGGCAATGCACGGAAGGCAAGCAAAGTGTAACGGAAGGCAAGGAAGGCAAGGCAAAGCAAGGAAACGCAAGCAAGGCTATGGCAAGGTGAAACATGGCTAAGGCACGACAACGCAAGGCTAGGCAGTGCACGGCTAGGCAAGGAAAGAGTAACGGAAGGCAAGGAAGACAAGGGAAACCAAGGCAAGGCAAGGGTAACGGAAGGCACGGCACCGCAAGGGGAAACAAGGCTAAGGCACGACAACGCCCAACTAGGGAATCCACGGATAGGGAAGGAAAGGGTAACGCAAGGCAAGGCACGGGGAGGCAAGGCAAGGCTAAGGCACGACAATGCACGGCTAGGCAATGCACGGCCCGGCAAGGAAAGGGTAACGCAAGGCAAGGCACGGTGAGGTAAGGCAAGGCTAATTGCACGACAACGCAAGGCTAGGCAATGAACGGAAGGCAAGCAAAGAGTAACGGAAGGCAAGGAATGCAAGGCAAAGCAAGGCAACGCAAGCAAGGCTATGGCAAGGTGAAAAAAGGCTAAGGCACGACAACGCAAGGCTAGGCAATGCACGGAAGGTAAGCAAAGAGTAACGGAAGGCAAGGAAAGCAAGGGAAAGCAAGGCAAGGCAAGGGTAACGGAAGGAACGGCATCGGCAAGGGGAAACAAGGCTAAGGCACGACAACGCAGGGCTAGGCAATGCACGGCAAGGCAAGGAAAGGGTAACGCAAGGCAAGGCACTGTCAGGCGACGCAAGGCTAATTCACGACAACGCATGGTTGGCAATGCACGGAAGGCAAGCAAAGAGTAAAGGAAGGCAAGGAAGGCAAGGGAAAGCAAGGGAAGGCAAGGGTAACGGAAGGAACGGCAGGGTAAGGGGAAACAAGGCTAAGGCACGAAAATTCAGGGCTAGGCAATGCACGGCTAGGCAAGGAATGGGTAACGCAAGGCAAGGCACCGTGACGCAAGGCAAGGCTAATGCACGACAGCGCATGGCTAGGCAATGCACGGAAGGCAAGCAAAGAGTAACGGAAGGCAAGGAATGCAAGGCAAAGCAAGGCAACGCAAGCAAGTCTATGGCAAGGTGAAAAAAGGCTAAGACACGACAACGCAAGGCTAGGCAATGCACGGAAGGCAAGCAAAGTGTAACGGAAGGCAAGGAAGGCAAGGCAAAGCAAGGAAACGCAAGCAAGGCTATGGCAAGGTGAAACAAGGCTAAGGCATGACAACGCACGGCTAGGCAGTGCACGGCTAGGCAAGGAAAGAGTAACGGAAGGCAAGGAAGGTAAGGGAAAGCAAGACAAGGCAAGATTAACGGAAGGCACGGCACCTCAAGGGGAAACAAGGCTAAGGCACGACAACGCACAGCTAGGGAATCCACGGATAGGGAAGGAAAGGGTAACGCAAGGCAAGGCACGGTGAGGCAAGGCAAGGCTAAGGCACGGCAACGCACGGCTAGGCAATGCACGGGCAGGCAAGGAAAGCGTAACGCAAGGCAAGGCACTGTCAGGCGAGGCAAGGCTAAGGCACGACAACGCAAGGCTGGGAAATGCACGGAACGTAAGCAAAGAGTAACGGAAGGCAAGGAAAGCAAGGGAAATCAAGGCAAGGTAAGGGTAAAGGAAGGAACGGCACGGCAAGGGGAAACAAGGCTAAGGCACGACAACGCAAGGCTAGGCAATGCACGGAAGGCCAGCAACGAGTAACGGAAGGCAAGGAAGGCAAGGGAAAGCAAGGCAAGTCAAGGGTAACGGAAGGCACGGCTCGGCAAGGGGAAACAAGGCTAAGGAACGGCAACGCATGGCTTGGTAATGCACGGCAAGGCAAGGAAAGGGTAACGCAAGGCAAGGCACGATCAGGCGACGCAAGGCTAAGGCACGACAACGCAAGGTTGGCAATGCACGGAAGGCAAGCAAAGAGTAAAGGAAGGTAAGGAAGGCAAGGGAAAGCAAGGGAAGGCAAGGGTAACGGAAGGAACGGCAAGGAAAGGGGAAACAAGGCTAAGGAACGGCAACGCACGGCTAGGCAATGCACGGCTAGGCAAGGAATGGGTAACGCAAGGCAAGGCACGGTGACGCAAGGCAAGGCTAATGCACGACAGCGCAAGGCTAGGCAATGCACGGAAGGCAAGCAAAGAGTAAGGGAAGGCAAGGAATGCAAGGCAAAGCTAGGCAACGCAAGGAAGGCTATGGGAAGTTGAAACAAGGCTAAGGCACGACAACGCACGGCTAGGCAGTGCACGGCTAGGGAAGGAAAGAGTAACGGAAGGCAAGGAAGGCAAGGGAAAGCAAGACAAGGTAAGATTAACGGAATGCATGGCACCGCAAGGGGAAACAAGGCTAAGGCATGACAACGCACAGCTAGGGAATCCACGGATAGGGAAGGAAAGGGTAACACAAGGCAAGGCACGGTGAGGCAAGGCAAGGC
This sequence comes from Macrotis lagotis, assembly GCF_037893015.1. NCBI lineage: Eukaryota > Metazoa > Chordata > Mammalia > Peramelemorphia > Peramelidae > Macrotis > Macrotis lagotis. The sequence continues at coordinate 96,704 of NW_027422377.1, forward strand.
TAATGCACGACAACGCACGGCTAGGCAATGCACGGCCAGGCAAGGAAAGGGTAACGCAAGGCAAGGCACTGTCAGGCGAGGCAAGGCTAAGGCACGACAACGCAAGGCTAGGCAATGCACGGAAGGTAAGCAAAGAGTAACGGAAGCCAAGGAAAGCAAGGGAAAGCAGGGCAAGGTAAGGGTAATGTAAGGAACGGGACGGCAAGGGGAAACAAGGCTAAGGCACGACAACGCACCGCTAGGCAATGCACGGCAAGGCAAGGAAAGGGTAACGCAAGGCAAGGCACGGAGAGGCAAGGCAAGGCTAAGGTACGGCAACGAACGGCTAGGCAATGCACGGCCAGGCAAGGAAAGGGTAACGCAAGGCAAGGCACTGTCAGGCGAGGCAAGGCTAAGGCACGACAACGCAAGGCTAGGCAATGCACGGAAGGTAAGCAAAGAGTAACGGAAGGCAAGGAAAGCAAGGGAAAGCAAGGCAAGGTAAGGGTAATGCCAGGCAAGGCACGGTCAGGCAAGGCAACGCTAATGCACGACAACGCAAGGCTTGGCAGTGCACGGTAAGGCAAGGAAAGAGTAACGGAAGGAAAGGAAGGCAAGGCAAATCCAGACAAGGCAAGTCTAACAAAAGGCACGACTCTGCAAGGGGAAACAAGGCTAAGGCAGGACAACGCACCGCTAGGCAATGCAAGGCAAGGCAAGGAAAGGGTAACGCAAGGCAAGGCACTGTCTCGCGAGGCAAGGCTAAGGCACTACAACGCAAGGCTAGGCAATGCACGGAAGGCAAGCAAAGAGTAACGGAAGGCAAGGAAGGCAAGGGAAAGAAAGGAAAGGCAAGGGTAACGGAAGGAACGGCACGGCAAGGGGAAACACGGCTAAGGCACGACAACGCACGGATAGGCAATGCACGGCAAGGGAAGGAAAGGGTAATGCAAGGCAAGGCACGGTTAGGGGAAACAAGACTAAGGTACGACAACGCAGGGCTAGGCAATGCACGGCAAGGCTAGGAAAGGGTAACGCAAGGCAAGGCACGGTCAGGCGAGGCAAGGCTAAGGCACGACAACGCAAGGCTAGGCAATGCACGGAAGGCAAGCAAAGAGTAATGGAAGGCAAGGAAGGCAAGGCAAAGCAACGCAACGCAAGCAAGGCTATGGCAAGGTGAAACAAGGCTAAGGCACGACAATGCACGGCTAGGCAGTGAACGGCTTGGGAAGGAAAGATTAACGGAAGGAAAGGAAGGCAAGGCAAAGCAAGGCAAGGCAAGTGTAACAAAAGGCACGGCATGGCAAGGGGAAACAAGGCTAAGGCACGGCAACGCACGGCCATGCAATGCACGGCAATGCAAGGAAAGGGTAACGCAAGGCAAGGCACTGTCAGGCGAGGCAAGGCTAAGGCACGACAACGCAAGGCTAGGCAATGCACGGAAGGCAAGCAAAGAGTAATGGAAGGCAAGGAAGGCAAGGCAAAGCAACGCAACGCAAGCAAGGCTATGGCAAGGTGAAACAAGGCTAAGGCACGACAACGCACGGCTAGGCAACGCACGGAAAGGCAAGGAAAGGGTAACGCCAGGCAAGGCACGTTCATGCAAGGGAAGGCTAATGCACGACAACGCAAGGCTAGGCAGTGCACGGTAAGGCAAGGAAAGCGTAACGGAAGGCAAGGAAGGCAAGGCAAATCCAGGCAAGGCAAGTGTAACAAAAGGCACGGCTCGGCAAGGGGAAACAAGGCTAAGGCACGACAACGCAAGGCTAGGCAATGCACGGCAAGGCAGGGAAAGGGTAACGCAAGGCAAGGCAAGGTGAGGCGAGGCAAATCTAAGGAACGACAAAGCAAGGCTAGGCAATGCTCGGAAGGTAAGCAAAGAGTAACGGTTGGCAAAGAATGCAAGGAAAAGCAAGGCAAGGTAAGGGTAAAGCCAGGCAAGGCACGGTCAGGCAAGGAAAGGCTAATGCACGACAACGCAAGGCTAGGCAGTGCACGGTAAGGCAAGGAAAGAGTAACGGAAGCAAAGGAAGGCAAGGCAAATCCAGGCAAGGCAAGTGTAACAAAAGGCACGGCACGGCAAGGGGAAACAAGGCTAAGGCACGACAACGCATCGCTAGGCAATGCACGGCCAGGTAAGGAAAGGGTAACGCAAGGAATGGCACCGTGAGGCAAGGCAAGGTTAATGCACGACAACGCACGGCTAGGCAATGCAGGGCAAGGAAAGGAAAGGGTAACGCAAGGCAAGGCACGACAACGGAAGGCTAGGCAATGCACGGAAGTCAAGCAAAGAGTAACGGAAGGCAAGGAAGGCAAGAGAAAGCAAGGCAAGTCAAGGGTAACGGAAGGAACGGCACGGCAAGGGGAAATAAGGCTAAAGCGCGACAACGCACGGCTAGGCAATGCACGGCAAGGCAAGGAAAGGGTAACGCAAGGCAAGGCACCGTGAGGCAAGCCAAGGCTAATGCACGACAACGCACGGCTAGGAAATGCAGGGCAAGGAAAGGAAAGGGTAACGCAAGGCAAGGCACGGTCTGGCGAGGCAAGGCTAAGGCACGACAACGCAAGGCTAGGCAATGCACGGAAGGCAAGCAAAGAGTCACGGAAGGCAAGGAAGGAAAGAGAAAGCAAGGGAAGGCAAGGGTAACGGAAGGGACGGCACGGTAAGGGGAAACTAGGCTAAGGCACGACAACGCAGGGCTAGGCAATGCAGGGCAAGGCAAGGAAAGGGTAACGCAAGACAAGGAACTGTCAGGCGAGGCAAGGCTAAGGCACGACAACGCAAGTCTAGACAATGCACGGAAGGTAAGCAAAGAGTAACGGAAGGCAAGGAAAGCAAGGGAAAGCAAGGCAAGGTAAGGGTAAGGGAAGGAACGGCACGGCAAAGGGAAACAAGGCTAAGGCACGACAACGCAGGGCTAGGTAATGCACGGCAAGGCAAGGAAAGGGTAACGCAAGGCAAGGCACGGTCAGGCGACGCAAGGATAATTCACGACAACGCAAGGTTGGCAATGCACGGAAGGCAAGCAAAGAGTAACGGAAGGCAAGGGAAAGCAAGGCAAGGCAAGGGTAACGGAAGGAACGGCTCGGCAAGGGGAAACAAGGCTAAGGCACGGCAACGCACGGCTAGACAATGCACGGCCAGGCAAGGAAAGGGTAACTCAATGCAAGGCACTGTCAGGCGAGGCAAGGCTAATGCACGACAACGCACGGCTAGGCAATGAACGGCAAGGCAAGGAAAGAGTAAGGGAAGGCAAGGAAGGCAAGGCAAAGCAAAGCAACGCAAGCAAGGGAATGGCAAGGTGAATCAAGGCTAAGGCACGACAACGCACGGTTAGGCAATGCAAGGGAAGGCAAGGAAAGGGTAACGCAAGGCAAGGCACTGTCAGGCGAGGCAAGGCTACTGCACGACAACGCAAGGCTAGGCAGTGCACGGCTAGGCAAGGAAAGAGTAACGGAAGGAAAGGAAGGCAATGCAAAGCAAGGCAAGGCAAGTGTAACAAAAGGCACGGCACGGCAAGGGGAAACAAGGCTAAGGCATGTAAACGCACGGCTAGGCAATGCACGGCCCGGCAAGGAAAGGGTAACGAAAGGCAAGGCACGGTGAGGTAAGGCAAGGCTAATGCACGACAACGCAAGGCTAGGCAATGCACGGAAGGCAAGCAAAGAGTAACGGAAGGCAAGGAATGCAAGGCAAAACAAGGCAACGCAAGCAAGGCTATGGCAAGGTGAAAAAAGGCTGAGGCACGACAACGCAAGGCTAGGCAATGCACGGAAGGCAAGCAAAGTGTAACGGAAGGCAAGGAAGGCAAGGCAAAGCAAGGAAACGCAAGCAAGGCTATGGCAAGGTGAAACAAGGCTAAGGCATGACAACGCACGGCTAGGCAGTGCACGGCTAGGCAAGGAAAGAGTAACGGAAGGCAAGGAAGGTAAGGGAAAGCAAGGCAAGGCAAGGGTAACGGAAGGCACGGCACCGCAAGGGGAAACAAGGCTAAGGCACGACAACGCACAGCTAGGGAATCCACGGATAGGGAAGGAAAGGGTAACGCAAGGCAAGGCACGGTGAGGCAAGGCAAGGCTAAGGCACGGCAACGCACGGCTAGGCAATGCACGGGCAGGCAAGGAAAGCGTAACGCAAGGCAAGGCACTGTCAGGCGAGGCAAGGCTAAGGCACGACAACGCAAGGCTAGGGAATGCACGGAAGGTAAGCAAAGAGTAACGGAAGGCAAGGAAAGCAAGGGAAAGCAAGGCAAGATAAGGGTAACGGAAGGAACGGCACGGCAAGGGGAAACAAGGCTAAGGCACGACAACGCAAGGCTAGGCAATGCACGGAAGGCCAGCAAAGAGTAACGGAAGGCAAGGAAGGCAAGGGAAAGCAAGGCAAGTCAAGGGTAACGGAAGGCACGGCTCGGCAAGGGGAAACAAGGCTAAGGAACGGCAACGCAGGGCTTGGTAATGCACGGCAAGGCAAGGAAAGGGTAACGCAAGGCAAGGCACGGTCAGGCGACGCAAGGCTAAGGCACGACAACGCAAGGTTGGCAATGCACGGAAGGCAAGCAAAGAGTAAAGGAAGGCAAGGAAGGCAAGGGAATGCAAGGGAAGACAAGGGTAACGGAAGGAACGGCAGGGTAAGGGGAAACAAGGCTAAGGCACGAAAATTCAGGGCTAGGCAATGCACGGCTAGGCAAGGAATGGGTAACGCAAGGCAAGGCACCGTGACGCAAGGCAAGGCTAATGCACGACAGCGCATGGCTAGGCAATGCACGGAAGGCAAGCAAAGAGTAACGGAAGGCAAGGAATGCAAGGCAAAGCAAGGCAACGCAAGCAAGTCTATGGCAAGGTAAAAAAAGGCTAAGACACGACAACGCAAGGCTAGGCAATGCACGGAAGGCAAGCAAAGTGTAACGGAAGGCAAGGAAGGCAAGGCAAAGCAAGGAAACGCAAGCAAGGCTATGGCAAGGTGAAACAAGGCTAAGGCATGACAACGCACGGCTAGGCAGTGCACGGCTAGGCAAGGAAAGAGTAACGGAAGGCAAGGAAGGTAAGGGAAAGCAAGACAAGGCAAGATTAACGGAAGGCACGGCACCTCAAGGGGAAACAAGGGTAAGGCACGACAACGCACAGCTAGGGAATCCACGGATAGGGAAGGAAAGGGTAACGCAAGGCAAGGCACGGTGAGGCAAGGAAAGGCTAAGGCACGGCAACGCACGGCTAGGCAATGCACGGGCAGGCAAGGAAAGCGTAACGCAAGGCAAGGCACTGTCAGGCGAGGCAAGGCTAAGGCACGACAACGCAAGGCTGGGGAATGCACGGAAGGTAAGCAAAGAGTAACGGAAGGCAAGGAAAGCAAGGGAAAGCAAGGCAAGGTAAGGGTAACGGAAGGAACGGCACGGCAAGGGGAAACAAGGCTAAGGCACGACAACGCAAGGCTAGGCAATGCACGGAAGGCCAGCAAAGAGTAACGGAAGGCAAGGAAGGCAAGGGAAAGCAAGGCAAGTCAAGGGTAACGGAAGGAACGGCAAGGAAAGGGGAAACAAGGCTAAGGAACGGCAACGCACGGCTAGGCAATGCACGGCTAGGCAAGGAATGGGTAACGCAAGGCAAGGCACGGTGACGCAAGGCAAGGCTAATGCACGACAGCGCAAGGCTAGGCAATGCACGGAAGGCAAGCAAAGAGTAAGGAAAGGCAAGGAATGCAAGGCAAAGCAAGGCAACGCAAGGAAGGCTATGGGAAGTTGAAACAAGGCTAAGGCACGACAACACACGGCTAGGCAGTGCACGGCTAGGGAAGGAAAGAGTAACGGAAGGCAAGGAAGGCAAGGGAAAGCAAGACAAGGTAAGATTAACGGAATGCACGGCACCGCAAGGGGAAACAAGGCTAAGGCATGACAACGCACAGCTAGGGAATCCACGGATAGGGAAGGAAAGGGTAACACAAGGCAAGGCACGGTGAGGCAAGGCAAGGCTAATGCACGACAACGCAGGGCTAGGCAATGCACGGCCAGGCAAGGAAAGGGTAACGCAAGGCAAGGCACTGTCAGGCGAGGCAAGGCTAAGGCACGACAACGCAAGGCTAGGCAATGCACGGAAGGTAAGCAAAGAGTAACGGAAGCCAAGGAAAGCAAGGGAAAGCAAGGCAAGGTAAGGGTAATGTAAGGAACGGGACGGCAAGGGGAAACAAGGCTAAGGCACGACAACGCACCGCTAGGCAATGCACGGCAAGGCAAGGAAAGGGTAACGCAAGGCAAGGCACGGAGAGGCAAGGCAAGTCTAAGGTACGGCAACGAACGGCTAGGCAATGCACGGCCAGGCAAGGAAAGGGTAACGCAAGGCAAGGCACTGTCAGGCGAGGCAAGGCTAAGGCACGACAACGCAAGGCTAGGCAATGCACGGAAGGTAAGCAAAGAGTAACGGAAGGCGAGGAAAGCAAGGGAAAGCAAGGCAAGTTAAGGGTAATGCCAGGCAAGGCACGGTCAGGCAAGGCAACGCTAATGCACGACAACGCAAGGCTTGGCAGTGCACGGTAAGCCAAGGAAAGAGTAACGGAAGGAAAGGAAGGCAAGGCAAATCCAGACAAGGCAAGTCTAACAGAAGGCACGACTCTGCAAGGGGAAACAAGGCTAAGGCAGGACAACGCACCGCTAGGCAATGCAAGGCAAGGCAAGGAAAGGGTAACGCAAGGCAAGGCACTGTCTGGCGAGGCAAGGCTAAGGCACTACAACGCAAGGCTAGGCAATACACGGAAGGCAAGCAAAGAGTATCGGAAGGCAAGGAAGGCAAGGGAAAGAAAGGAAAGGCAAGGGTAACGGAAGGAAGGGCACGGCAAGGGGAAACAAGGCTAAGGCACGACAACGCACGGCTAGGCAATGCACGGCAAGGGAAGGAAAGGGTAATGCAAGGCAAGGCACGGTTAGGGGAAACAAGACTAAGGCACGACAACGCAGGGCTAGGCAATGCACGGCAAGGCTAGGAAAGGGTAACGCAAGGCAAGGCATGGTCAGGCGAGGCAAGGCTAAGGCACGACAACGCAAGGCTAGGCAATGCACGGAAGGCAAGCAAAGAGTAATGGAAGGCAAGGAAGGCAAGGCAAAGCAACGCAACGCAAGCAAGGCTATGGCAAGGTGAAACAAGGCTAAGGCACGACAACGCACGGCTAGGCAGTGAACGGCTTGGGAAGGAAAGATTAACGGAAGGAAAGGAAGGCAAGGCAAAGCAAGGCAAGGCAAGTGTAACAAAAGGCACGGCACGGCAAGGGGAAACAAGGCTAAGGCATATAAACGCACGGCTAGGCAATGCACGGCTCGGCAAGGAAAGGGTAACGAAAGGCAAGGCACGGTGAGGTAAGGCAAGGCTAATGCACGACAACGCAAGGCTAGGCAATGCACGGAAGGCAAGCAAAGAGTAACGGAAGGCAAGGAATGCAAGGCAAAACAAGGCAACGCAAGCAAGGCTATGGCAAGGTGAAAAAAGGCTGAGGCACGACAACGCAAGGCTTGGCAATGCACGGAAGGCAAGCAAAGAGTAACAGAAGGCAAGGAAGGCAAGGGAAAGCAAGGCGAGTCAAGGGTAACGGAAGGAATGGCACGGCAAGGGGAAACAAGGCTAAGGCACTACAACGCAGGGATAGGCAATGCACGGCAAGGCAAGGAAAGGGTAACGCAAGGCAAGGCACTGTCATGCGAGGCAAGGCTAATGCACGACAACGGAAGGCTAGGCAGTGCACGGTTAGGCAAGGAAAGTGTAACGGAAGGAAAGGAAGGCAAGGCAATGCAAGGCAAGGCAAGTGTAACAAAAAGCACTGCACGGCAAGGGGAAACAAGGCTAAGGCACGGAAACGCACGGCAAGGCAATGCACGGCTAGGCAAGGAATGGGTAACGCAAGGCAAGGCACCGTGACGCAAGGGAAGGCTCATGCACGACAGCGCAAGGCTAGGCAATGCACGGAAGGCAAACAAAGAGTAACGGAAGGCAAGGAATGCAATGCAAAGCAAGGCAACGCAAGCAAGGCTATGGCAAGGTGAAAAAAGGCTAAGACACGAGAACGCAAGGCTAGGCAATGCACGGAAGGCAAGCAAAGTGTAACAGAAGGCAAGGAAGGCAAGGCAAAGCAAGGCAACGCAAGCAAGGCTATAGCAAGGTGAAACATGGCTAAGGCACGACAACGCAAGGCTAGGCAGTGCACGGCTAGGCAAGGAAAGAGTAACGGAAGGCAAGGAAGGCAAGGGAAAGCAAGGCAATGCAAGGATAACGGAAGGCACGGCACCGCAAGGGGAAACAAGGCTAAGGCACGACAACGCACAGCTAGGGAATTCACGGATAGGGAAGGAAAGGGTAAAGCTAGGCAAGGCACGGGGAGGCAAGGCAAGGCTAATGCACGACAATGCACGGCTAGGCAATGCACGGCCCGGCAAGGAAAGGGTAACGCAAGGCAAGGCACGGTGAGGTAAGGCAAGGCTAATTCACGACAACGCAAGGCTAGGCAATGAACGGAAGGCAAGCAAAGAGTAACGGAAGGCAAGGAATGCAAGGCAAAGCAAGGCAACGCAAGCAAGGCTATGGCAAGGTGAAAAAAGGCTAAGGCACGACAACGCAAGACTAGGCAATGCACGGAAGGTAAGCAAAGAGTAACGGAAGGCAAGGAAGGCAAGGGAAAGCAAGGCAAGGCAAGGGTAACGGAAGGAACGGCATGGCAAGGGGAAACAAGGCTAAGGCACGACAACGCACGGCTAGGCAATGCACGGCAACGCAAGGAAAGGGTAACGCAAGACAAGGAACTGTCAGGCGAGGCAAGGATAATTCACGACAACGCAAGGTTGGCAATGCACGGAAGGCAAGCAAAGAGTAAAGGAAGGCAAGGAAGGCAAGGGAAAGCAAGGGAAGGCAAGGGTAACGGAAGGAACGGCAGGGTAAGGGGAAACAAGGCTAAGGCACGAAAATTCAGGGCTAGGCAATGCACGGCTAGGCAAGGAATGGGTAACGCAAGGCAAGGCACCGTGACGCAAGGCAAGGCAAATGCACGACAGCGCAAGGCTAGGCAATGCACGGAAGGCAAGCAAAGAGTAACGGAAGGCAAGGAATGCAAGGCAAAGCAAGGCAACGCAAGCAAGTCTATGGCAAGGTGAAAAAAGGCTAAGACACGACAACGCAAGGCTAGGCAATGCACGGAAGGTAAGCAAAGTGTAACGGAAGGCAAGGAAGGCAAGGCAAAGCAAGGAAACGCAAGGAAGGCTATGGCAAGGTGAAACAAGGCTAAGGCATGACAACGCACGGCTAGGCAGTGCACGGCTAGGCAAGGAAAGAGTAACGGAAGGCAAGGAAGGTAAGGGAAAGCAAGACAAGGCAAGATTAACGGAAGGCACGGCACCTCAAGGGGAAACAAGGCTAAGGCACGACAACGCACAGCTAGGGAATCCACGGATAGGGAAGGAAAGGGTAACGCAAGGCAAGGCACTGTCAGGCGAGGCAAGGCTAAGGCACGACAACGCAAGGCTAGGGAATGCACGGAAGGTAAGCAAAGAGTAACGGAAGGCAAGGAAAGCAAGGGAAATCAAGGCAAGGTAAGGGTAAAGGAAGGAACGGCACGGCAAGGGGAAACAAGGCTAAGGCACGACAACGCAAGGCTAGGCAATGCACGGAAGGCCAGCAACGAGTAACGGAAGGCAAGGAAGGCAAGGGAAAGCAAGGCAAGTCAAGGGTAACGGAAGGCACGGCTCGGCAAGGGGAAACAAGGCTAAGGAACGGCAACGCATGGCTTGGTAATGCACGGCAAGGCAAGGAAAGGGTAACGCAAGGCAAGGCACGATCAGGCGACGCAAGGCTAAGGCACGACAACGCAAGGTTGGCAATGCACGGAAGGCAAGCAAAGAGTAAAGGAAGGTAAGGAAGGCAAGGGAAAGCAAGGGTAACGGGGAACGGCAAGGAAAGGGGAAACAAGGCTAAGGAACGGCAACGCACGGCTAGGCAATGCACGGCTAGGCAAGGAATGGGTAACGCAAGGCAAGGCACGGTGACGCAAGGCAAGGCTAATGCACGACAGCGCAAGGCTAGGCAATGCACGGAAGGCAAGCAAAGAGTAAGGGAAGGCAAGGAATGCAAGGCAAAGCTAGGCAACGCAAGGAAGGCTATGGGAAGTTGAAACAAGGCTAAGGCACGACAACGCACGGCTAGGCAGTGCACGGCTAGGGAAGGAAAGAGTAACGGAAGGCAAGGAAGGCAAGGGAAAGCAAGACAAGGTAAGATTAACGGAATGCATGGCACCGCAAGGGGAAACAAGGCTAAGGCATGACAACGCACAGCTAGGGAATCCACGGATAGGGAAGGAAAGGGTAACACAAGGCAAGGCACGGTGAGGCAAGGCAAGGCTAATGCACGACAACGCACGGCTAGGCAATGCACGGCCAGGCAAGGAAAGGGTAACGCAAGGCAAGGCACTGTCAGGCGAGGCAAGGCTAAGGCACGACAACGCAAGGCTAGGCAATGCACGGAAGGTAAGCAAAGAGTAACGGAAGCCAAGGAAAGCAAGGGAAAGCAGGGCAAGGTAAGGGTAATGTAAGGAACGGGACGGCAAGGGGAAACAAGGCTAAGGCACGACAACGCACCGCTAGGCAATGCACGGCAAGGCAAGGAAAGGGTAACGCAAGGCAAGGCACGGAGAGGCAAGGCAAGGCTAAGGTACGGCAACGAACGGCTAGGCAATGCACGGCCAGGCAAGGAAAGGGTAACGCAAGGCAAGGCAGTGTCAGGCGAGGCAAGGCTAAGGCACGACAACGCAAGGCTAGGCAATGCACGGAAGGTAAGCAAAGAGTAACGGAAGGCAAGGAAAGCAAGGGAAAGCAAGGCAAGGTAAGGGTAATGCCAGGCAAGGCACGGTCAGGCAAGGCAACGCTAATGCACGACAACGCAAGGCTTGGCAGTGCACGGTAAGGCAAGGAAAGAGTAACGGAAGGAAAGGAAGGCAAGGCAAATCCAGACAAGGCAAGTCTAACAAAAGGCACGACTCTGCAAGGGGAAACAAGGCTAAGGCAGGACAACGCACCGCTAGGCAATGCAAGGCAAGGCAAGGAAAGGGTAACGCAAGGCAAGGCACTGTCTCGCGAGGCAAGGCTAAGGCACTACAACGCAAGGCTAGGCAATGCACGGAAGGCAAGCAAAGAGTAACGGAAGGCAAGGAAGGCAAGGGAAAGAAAGGAAAGGCAAGGGTAACGGAAGGAACGGCACGGCAAGGGGAAACACGGCTAAGGCACGACAACGCACGGATAGGCAATGCACGGCAAGGGAAGGAAAGGGTAATGCAAGGCAAGGCACGGTTAGGGGAAACAAGACTAAGGTACGACAACGCAGGGCTAGGCAATGCACGGCAAGGCTAGGAAAGGGTAACGCAAGGCAAGGCACGGTCAGGCGAGGCAAGGCTAAGGCACGACAACGCAAGGCTAGGCAATGCACGGAAGGCAAGCAAAGAGTAATGGAAGGCAAGGAAGGCAAGGCAAAGCAACGCAACGCAAGCAAGGCTATGGCAAGGTGAAACAAGGCTAAGGCACGACAATGCACGGCTAGGCAGTGAACGGCTTGGGAAGGAAAGATTAACGGAAGGAAAGGAAGGCAAGGCAAAGCAAGGCAAGGCAAGTGTAACAAAAGGCACGGCATGGCAAGGGGAAACAAGGCTAAGGCACGGCAACGCACGGCTAGGCAATGCACGGCAATGCAAGGAAAGGGTAACGCAAGGCAAGGCACTGTCAGGCGAGGCAAGGCTAAGGCACGACAACGCAAGGCTAGGCAATGCACGGAAGGCAAGCAAAGAGTAATGGAAGGCAAGGAAGGCAAGGCAAAGCAACGCAACGCAAGCAAGGCTATGGCAAGGTGAAACAAGGCTAAGGCACGACAACGCACGGCTAGGCAACGCACGGAAAGGCAAGGAAAGGGTAACGCCAGGCAAGGCACGTTCATGCAAGGGAAGGCTAATGCACGACAACGCAAGGCTAGGCAGTGCACGGTAAGGCAAGGAAAGCGTAACGGAAGGCAAGGAAGGCAAGGCAAATCCAGGCAAGGCAAGTGTAACAAAAGGCACGGCTCGGCAAGGGGAAACAAGGCTAAGGCACGACAACGCAAGGCTAGGCAATGCACGGCAAGGCAGGGAAAGGGTAACGCAAGGCAAGGCAAGGTGAGGCGAGGCAAATCTAAGGAACGACAAAGCAAGGCTAGGCAATGCTCGGAATGTAAGCAAAGAGTAACGGTTGGCAAAGAATGCAAGGAAAAGCAAGGCAAGGTAAGGGTAAAGCCAGGCAAGGCACGGTCAGGCAAGGAAAGGCTAATGCACGACAACGCAAGGCTAGGCAGTGCACGGTAAGGCAAGGAAAGAGTAACGGAAGGAAAGGAAGGCAAGGCAAATCCAGGCAAGGCAAGTGTAACAAAAGGCACGGCACGGCAAGGGGAAACAAGGCTAAGGCACGACAACGCAAGGCTAGGCAATGCACGGCCAGGCAAGGAAAGGGTAACGCAAGGAATGGCACCGTGAGGCAAGGCAAGGTTAATGCACGACAACGCACGGCTAGGCAATGCAGGGCAAGGAAAGGAAAGGGTAACGCAAGGCAAGGCACGACAACGGAAGGCTAGGCAATGCACGGAAGTCAAGCAAAGAGTAACGGAAGGCAAGGAAGGCAAGAGAAAGCAAGGCAAGTCAAGGGTAACGGAAGGAACGGCACGGCAAGGGGAAATAAGGCTAAAGCGCGACAACGCACGGCTAGGCAATGCACGGCAAGGCAAGGAAAGGGTAACGCAAGGCAAGGCACCGTGAGGCAAGCCAAGGCTAATGCACGACAACGCACGGCTAGGAAATGCAGGGCAAGGAAAGGAAAGGGTAACGCAAGGCAAGGCACGGTCTGGCGAGGCAAGGCTAAGGCACGACAACGCAAGGCTAGGCAATGCACGGAAGGCAAGCAAAGAGTCACGGAAGGCAAGGAAGGAAAGAGAAAGCAAGGGAAGGCAAGGGTAACGGAAGGAACGGCACGGCAAGGGGAAACAAGGCTAAGGCACGACAACGCAAGGCTAGGCAATGCACGGAAGGCAAGCAAAGAGTAACGGAAGGCAAGGAAGGCAAGGGAAAGCAAGGCAAGTCAAGGGTAACGGAAGGAACGGCAAGGAAAGGGGAAACAAGGCTAAGGAACGGCAACGCACGGCTAGGCAATGCACGGCTAGGCAAGGAATGGGTAACGCAAGGCAAGGCACGGTGACGCAAGGCAAGGCTAATGCACGACAGCGCAAGGCTAGGCAATGCACGGAAGGCAAGCAAAGAGTAAGGGAAGGCAAGGAATGCAAGGCAAAGCAAGGCAACGCAAGGAAGGCTATGGGAAGTTGAAACAAGGCTAAGGCACGACAACACACGGCTAGGCAGTGCACGGCTAGGGAAGGAAAGAGTAACGGAAGGCAAGGAAGGCAAGGGAAAGCAAGACAAGGTAAGATTAACGGAATGCACGGCACCGCAAGGGGAAACAAGGCTAAGGCATGACAACGCACAGCTAGGGAATCCACGGATAGGGAAGGAAAGGGTAACACAAGGCAAGGCACGGTGAGGCAAGGCAAGGCTAATGCACGACAACGCAGGGCTAGGCAATGCACGGCCAGGCAAGGAAAGGGTAACGCAAGGCAAGGCACTGTCAGGCGAGGCAAGGCTAAGGCACGACAACGCAAGGCTAGGCAATGCACGGAAGGTAAGCAAAGAGTAACGGAAGCCAAGGAAAGCAAGGGAAAGCAAGGCAAGGTAAGGGTAATGTAAGGAACGGGACGGCAAGGGGAAACAAGGCTAAGGCACGACAACGCACCGCTAGGCAATGCACGGCAAGGCAAGGAAAGGGTAACGCAAGGCAAGGCACGGAGAGGCAAGGCAAGTCTAAGGTACGGCAACGAACGGCTAGGCAATGCACGGCCAGGCAAGGAAAGGGTAACGCAAGGCAAGGCACTGTCAGGCGAGGCAAGGCTAAGGCACGACAACGCAAGGCTAGGCAATGCACGGAAGGTAAGCAAAGAGTAACGGAAGGCGAGGAAAGCAAGGGAAAGCAAGGCAAGTTAAGGGTAATGCCAGGCAAGGCACGGTCAGGCAAGGCAACGCTAATGCACGACAACGCAAGGCTTGGCAGTGCACGGTAAGGCAAGGAAAGAGTAACGGAAGGAAAGGAAGGCAAGGCAAATCCAGACAAGGCAAGTCTAACAGAAGGCACGACTCTGCAAGGGGAAACAAGGCTAAGGCAGGACAACGCACCGCTAGGCAATGCAAGGCAAGGCAAGGAAAGGGTAACGCAAGGCAAGGCACTGTCTGGCGAGGCAAGGCTAAGGCACTACAACGCAAGGCTAGGCAATACACGGAAGGCAAGCAAAGAGTATCGGAAGGCAAGGAAGGCAAGGGAAAGAAAGGAAAGGCAAGGGTAACGGAAGGAAGGGCACGGCAAGGGGAAACAAGGCTAAGGCACGACAACGCACGGCTAGGCAATGCACGGCAAGGGAAGGAAAGGGTAATGCAAGGCAAGGCACGGTTAGGGGAAACAAGACTAAGGCACGACAACGCAGGGCTAGGCAATGCACGGCAAGGCTAGGAAAGGGTAACGCAAGGCAAGGCACGGTCAGGCGAGGCAAGGCTAAGGCACGACAACGCAAGGCTAGGCAATGCACGGAAGGCAAGCAAAGAGTAATGGAAGGCAAGGAAGGCAAGGCAAAGCAACGCAACGCAAGCAAGGCTATGGCAAGGTGAAACAAGGCTAAGGCACGACAACGCACGGCTAGGCAGTGAACGGCTTGGGAAGGAAAGATTAACGGAAGGAAAGGAAGGCAAGGCAAAGCAAGGCAAGGCAAGTGTAACAAAAGGCACGGCACGGCAAGGGCAAACAAGGCTAAGGCATATAAACGCACGGCTAGGCAATGCACGGCTCGGCAAGGAAAGGGTAACGAAAGGCAAGGCACGGTGAGGTAAGGCAAGGCTAATGCACGACAACGCAAGGCTAGGCAATGCACGGAAGGCAAGCAAAGAGTAACGGAAGGCAAGGAATGCAAGGCAAAACAAGGCAACGCAAGCAAGGCTATGGCAAGGTGAAAAAAGGCTGAGGCACGACAACGCAAGGCTTGGCAATGCACGGAAGGCAAGCAAAGAGTAACAGAAGGCAAGGAAGGCAAGGGAAAGCAAGGCGAGTCAAGGGTAACGGAAGGAATGGCACGGCAAGGGGAAACAAGGCTAAGGCACTACAACGCAGGGATAGGCAATGCACGGCAAGGCAAGGAAAGGGTAACGCAAGGCAAGGCACTGTCATGCGAGGCAAGGCTAATGCACGACAACGGAAGGCTAGGCAGTGCACGGTTAGGCAAGGAAAGTGTAACGGAAGGAAAGGAAGGCAAGGCAAAGCAAGGCAAGGCAAGTGTAACAAAAAGCACTGCACGGCAAGGGGAAACAAGGCTAAGGCACGGAAACGCACGGCAAGGCAATGCACGGCTAGGCAAGGAATGGGTAACGCAAGGCAAGGCACCGTGACGCAAGGGAAGGCTCATGCACGACAGCGCAAGGCTAGGCAATGCACGGAAGGCAAGCAAAGAGTAACGGAAGGCAAGGAATGCAATGCAAAGCAAGGCAACGCAAGCAAGGCTATGGCAAGGTGAAAAAAGGCTAAGACACGAGAACGCAAGGCTAGGCAATGCACGGAAGGCAAGCAAAGTGTAACAGAAGGCAAGGAAGGCAAGGCAAAGCAAGGCAACGCAAGCAAGGCTATAGCAAGGTGAAACATGGCTAAGGCACGACAACGCAAGGCTAGGCAGTGCACGGCTAGGCAAGGAAAGAGTAACGGAAGGCAAGGAAGGCAAGGGAAAGCAAGGCAATGCAAGGATAACGGAAGGCACGGCACCGCAAGGGGAAACAAGGCTAAGGCACGACAACGCACAGCTAGGGAATTCACGGATAGGGAAGGAAAGGGTAAAGCTAGGCAAGGCACGGGGAGGCAAGGCAAGGCTAATGCACGACAATGCACGGCTAGGCAATGCACGGCCCGGCAAGGAAAGGGTAACGCAAGGCAAGGCACGGTGAGGTAAGGCAAGGCTAATTCACGACAACGCAAGGCTAGGCAATGAACGGAAGGCAAGCCAAGAGTAACGGAAGGCAAGGAATGCAAGGCAAAGCAAGGCAACGCAAGCAAGGCTATGGCAAGGTGAAAAAAGGCTAAGGCACGACAACGCAAGACTAGGCAATGCACGGAAGGTAAGCAAAGAGTAACGGAAGGCAAGGAAGGCAAGGGAAAGCAAGGCAAGGCAAGGGTAACGGAAGGAACGGCATGGCAAGGGGAAACAAGGCTAAGGCACGACAACGCACGGCTAGGCAATGCACGGCAACGCAAGGAAAGGGTAACGCAAGACAAGGAACTGTCAGGCGAGGCAAGGATAATTCACGACAACGCAAGGTTGGCAATGCACGGAAGGCAAGCAAAGAGTAAAGGAAGGCAAGGAAGGCAAGGGAAAGCAAGGGAAGGCAAGGGTAACGGAAGGAACGGCAGGGTAAGGGGAAACAAGGCTAAGGCACGAAAATTCAGGGCTAGGCAATGCACGGCTAGGCAAGGAATGGGTAACGCAAGGCAAGGCACCGTGACGCAAGGCAAGGCTAATGCACGACAGCGCAAGGCTAGGCAATGCACGGAAGGCAAGCAAAGAGTAACGGAAGGCAAGGAATGCAAGGCAAAGCAAGGCAACGCAAGCAAGTCTATGGCAAGGTGAAAAAAGGCTAAGACACGACAACGCAAGGCTAGGCAATGCACGGAAGGTAAGCAAAGTGTAACGGAAGGCAAGGAAGGCAAGGCAAAGCAAGGAAACGCAAGGAAGGCTATGGCAAGGTGAAACAAGGCTAAGGCATGACAACGCACGGCTAGGCAGTGCACGGCTAGGCAAGGAAAGAGTAATGGAAGGCAAGGAAGGTAAGGGAAAGCAAGACAAGGCAAGATTAACGGAAGGCACGGCACCTCAAGGGGAAACAAGGCTAAGGCACGACAACGCACAGCTAGGGAATCCACGGATAGGGAAGGAAAGGGTAACGCAAGGCAAGGCACTGTCAGGCGAGGCAAGGCTAAGGCACGACAACGCAAGGCTAGGGAATGCACGGAAGGTAAGCAAAGAGTAACGGAAGGCAAGGAAAGCAAGGGAAATCAAGGCAAGGTAAGGGTAAAGGAAGGAACGGCACGGCAAGGGGAAACAAGGCTAAGGCACGACAACGCAAGGCTAGGCAATGCACGGAAGGCCAGCAACGAGTAACGGAAGGCAAGGAAGGCAAAGGAAAGCAAGGCAAGTCAAGGGTAACGGAAGGCACGGCTCGGCAAGGGGAAACAAGGCTAAGGAACGGCAACGCATGGCTTGGTAATGCACGGCAAGTCAAGGAAAGGGTAACGCAAGGCAAGGCACGATCAGGCGACGCAAGGCTAAGGCACGACAACGCAAGGTTGGCAATGCACGGAAGGCAAGCAAAGAGTAAAGGAAGGTAAGGAAGGCAAGGGAAAGCAAGGGAAGGCAAGGGTAACGGAAGGAACGGCAAGGAAAGGGGAAACAAGGCTAAGGAACGGCAACGCACGGCTAGGGAATCCACGGATAGGGAAGGAAAGGGTAACGCAAGTCAAGGCACGGTGAGGCAAGGCAAGGCTAATGCACGACAGCGCAAGGCTAGGCAATGCACGGAAGGCAAGCAAAGAGTAAGGGAAGGCAAGGAATGCAAGGCAAAGCTAGGCAACGCAAGGAAGGCTATGGGAAGTTGAAACAAGGCTAAGGCACGACAACGCACGGCTAGGCAGTGCACGGCTAGGGAAGGAAAGAGTAACGGAAGGCAAGGAAGGCAAGGGAAAGCAAGACAAGGTAAAATTAACGGAATGCATGGCACCGCAAGGGGAAACAAGGCTAAGGCATGACAACGCACAGCTAGGGAATCCACGGATAGGGAAGGAAAGGGTAACACAAGGCAAGGCACGGTGAGGCAAGGCAAGGCTAATGCACGACAACGCACGGCTAGGCAATGCACGGCCAGGCAAGGAAAGGGTAACGCAAGGCAAGGCACTGTCAGGCGAGGCAAGGCTAAGGCACGACAACGCAAGGCTAGGCAATGCACGGAAGGTAAGCAAAGAGTAACGGAAGCCAAGGAAAGCAAGGGAAAGCAGGGCAAGGTAAGGGTAATGTAAGGAACGGGACGGCAAGGGGAAACAAGGCTAAGGCACGACAACGCACCGCTAGGCAATGCACGGCAAGGCAAGGAAAGGGTAACGCAAGGCAAGGCACGGAGAGGCAAGGCAAGGCTAAGGTACGGCAACGAACGGCTAGGCAATGCACGGCCAGGCAAGGAAAGGGTAACGCAAGGCAAGGCACTGTCAGGCGAGGCAAGGCTAAGGCACGACAACGCAAGGCTAGGCAATGCACGGAAGGTAAGCAAAGAGTAACGGAAGGCAAGGAAAGCAAGGGAAAGCAAGGCAAGGTAAGGGTAATGCCAGGCAAGGCACGGTCAGGCAAGGCAACGCTAATGCACGACAACGCAAGCCTTGGCAGTGCACGGTAAGGCAAGGAAAGAGTAACGGAAGGAAAGGAAGGCAAGGCAAATCCAGACAAGGCAAGTCTAACAAAAGGCACGACTCTGCAAGGGGAAACAAGGCTAAGGCAGGACAACGCACCGCTAGGCAATGCAAGGCAAGGCAAGGAAAGGGTAACGCAAGGCAAGGCACTGTCTCGCGAGGCAAGGCTAAGGCACTACAACGCAAGGCTAGGCAATGCACGGAAGGCAAGCAAAGAGTAACGGAAGGCAAGGAAGGCAAGGGAAAGAAAGGAAAGGCAAGGGTAACGGAAGGAACGGCACGGCAAGGGGAAACACGGCTAAGGCACGACAACGCACGGATAGGCAATGCACGGCAAGGGAAGGAAAGGGTAATGCAAGGCAAGGCACGGTTAGGGAAAACAAGACTAAGGTACGACAACGCAGGGCTAGGCAATGCACGGCAAGGCTAGGAAAGGGTAACGCAAGGCAAGGCACGGTCAGGCGAGGCAAGGCTAAGGCACGACAACGCAAGGCTAGGCAATGCACGGAAGGCAAGCAAAGAGTAATGGAAGGCAAGGAAGGCAAGGCAAAGCAACGCAACGCAAGCAAGGCTATGGCAAGGTGAAACAAGGCTAAGGCACGACAATGCACGGCTAGGCAGTGAACGGCTTGGGAAGGAAAGATTAACGGAAGGAAAGGAAGGCAAGGCAAAGCAAGGCAAGGCAAGTGTAACAAAAGGCACGGCATGGCAAGGGGAAACAAGGCTAAGGCACGGCAACGCACGGCTAGGCAATGCACGGCAATGCAATGAAAGGGTAACGCAAGGCAAGGCACTGTCAGGCGAGGCAAGGCTAAGGCACGACAACGCAAGGCTAGGCAATGCACGGAAGGCAAGCAAAGAGTAATGGAAGGCAAGGAAGGCAAGGCAAAGCAACGCAACGCAAGCAAGGCTATGGCAAGGTGAAACAAGGCTAAGGCACGACAACGCACGGCTAGGCAACGCACGGAAAGGCAAGGAAAGGGTAACGCCAGGCAAGGCACGTTCATGCAAGGGAAGGCTAATGCACGACAACGCAAGGCTAGGCAGTGCACGGTAAGGCAAGGAAAGCGTAACGGAAGGCAAGGAAGGCAAGGCAAATCCAGGCAAGGCAAGTGTAACAAAAGGCACGGCTCGGCAAGGGGAAACAAGGCTAAGGCACGACAACGCAAGGCTAGGCAATGCACGGCAAGGCAGGGAAAGGGTAACGCAAGGCAAGGCAAGGTGAGGCGAAGCAAATCTAAGGAACGACAAAGCAAGGCTAGGCAATGCTCGGAAGGTAAGCAAAGAGTAACGGTTGGCAAAGAATGCAAGGAAAAGCAAGGCAAGGTAAGGGTAAAGCCAGGCAAGGCACGGTCAGGCAAAGAAAGGCTAATGCACGACAACGCAAGGCTAGGCAGTGCACGGTAAGGCAAGGAAAGAGTAACGGAAGGAAAGGAAGGCAAGGCAAATCCAGGCAAGGCAAGTGTAACAAAAGGCACGGCACGGCAAGGGGAAACAAGGCTAAGGCACGACAACGCATCGCTAGGCAATGCACGGCCAGGTAAGGAAAGGGTAACGCAAGGAATGGCACCGTGAGGCAAGGCAAGGTTAATGCACGACAACGCACGGCTAGGCAATGCAGGGCAAGGAAAGGAAAGGGTAACGCAAGGCAAGGCACGACAACGGAAGGCTAGGCAATGCACGGAAGTCAAGCAAAGAGTAACGGAAGGCAAGGAAGGCAAGAGAAAGCAAGGCAAGTCAAGGGTAACGGAAGGAACGGCACGGCAAGGGGAAATAAGGCTAAAGCGCGACAACGCACGGCTAGGCAATGCACGGCAAGGCAAGGAAAGGGTAACGCAAGGCAAGGCACCGTGAGGCAAGCCAAGGCTAATGCACGACAACGCACGGCTAGGAAATGCAGGGCAAGGAAAGGAAAGGGTAACGCAAGGCAAGGCACGGTCTGGCGAGGCAAGGCTAAGGCACGACAACGCAAGGCTAGGCAATGCACGGAAGGCAAGCAAAGAGTCACGGAAGGCAAGGAAGGAAAGAGAAAGCAAGGGAAGGCAAGGGTAACGGAAGGGACGGCACGGCAAAGGGAAACAAGGCTAAGGCACGACAACGCAGGGCTAGGCAATGCAGGGCAAGGCAAGGAAAGGGTAACGCAAGACAAGGAACTGTCAGGCGAGGCAAGGCTAAGGCACGACAACGCAAGTCTAGACAATGCACGGAAGGTAAGCA
This sequence comes from Macrotis lagotis, assembly GCF_037893015.1. Classification (NCBI taxonomy): domain Eukaryota; kingdom Metazoa; phylum Chordata; class Mammalia; order Peramelemorphia; family Peramelidae; genus Macrotis; species Macrotis lagotis. The sequence continues at coordinate 117,460 of NW_027422377.1, forward strand.
AAGAGTAACGGAAGGCAAGGAAAGCAAGGGAAAGCAAGGCAAGGTAAGGGTAAGGGAAGGAACGGCACGGCAAAGGGAAACAAGGCTAAGGCACGACAACGCAGGGCTAGGTAATGCACGGCAAGGCAAGGAAAGGGTAACGCAAGGCAAGGCACGGTCAGGCGACGCAAGGATAATTCACGACAACGCAAGGTTGGCAATGCACGGAAGGCAAGCAAAGAGTAACTGAAGGCAAGGGAAAGCAAGGCAAGGCAAGGGTAACGGAAGGAACGGCTCGGCAAGGGGAAACAAGGCTAAGGCACGGCAACGCACGGCTAGACAATGCACGGCCAGGCAAGGAAAGGGTAACTCAATGCAAGGCACTGTCAGGCGAGGCAAGGCTAATGCACGACAACGCACGGCTAGGCAATGAACGGCAAGGCAAGGAAAGAGTAAGGGAAGGCAAGGAAGGCAAGGCAAAGCAAAGCAACGCAAGCAAGGGAATGGCAAGGTGAATCAAGGCTAAGGCACGACAACGCACGGTTAGGCAATGCAAGGGAAGGCAAGGAAAGGGTAACGCAAGGCAAGGCACTGTCAGGCGAGGCAAGGCTACTGCACGACAACGCAAGGCTAGGCAGTGCACGGCTAGGCAAGGAAAGAGTAACGGAAGGAAAGGAAGGCAATGCAAAGCAAGGCAAGGCAAGTGTAACAAAAGGCACGGCACGGCAAGGGGAAACAAGGCTAAGGCATGTAAACGCACGGCTAGGCAATGCACGGACCGGCAAGGAAAGGGTAACGAAAGGCAAGGCACGGTGAGGTAAGGCAAGGCTAATGCACGACAACGCAAGGCTAGGCAATGCACGGAAGGCAAGCAAAGAGTAACGGAAGGCAAGGAATGCAAGGCAAAACAAGGCAACGCAAGCAAGGCTATGGCAAGGTGAAAAAAGGCTGAGGCACGACAACGCAAGGCTTGGCAATGCACGGAAGGCAAGCAAAGAGTAACGGAAGGCAAGGAATGCAAGGCAAAGCAAGGCAACGCAAGCAAGTCTATGGCAAGGTGAAACAAGGCTAAGGCATGACAACGCACGGCTAGGCAGTGCACGGCTAGGCAAGGAAAGAGTAACGGAAGGCAAGGAAGGTAAGGGAAAGCAAGACAAGGCAAGATTAACGGAAGGCACGGCACCTCAAGGGGAAACAAGGCTAAGGCACGACAACGCACAGCTAGGGAATCCACGGATAGGGAAGGAAAGGGTAACGCAAGGCAAGGCACGGTGAGGCAAGGCAAGGCTAAGGCACGGCAACGCACGGCTAGGCAATGCACGGGCAGGCAAGGAAAGCGTAACGCAAGGCAAGGCACTGTCAGGCGAGGCAAGTCTAAGGCACGACAACGCAAGGCTAGGGAATGCACGGAAGGTAAGCAAAGAGTAACGGAAGGCAAGGAAAGCAAGGGAAAGCAAGGCAAGATAAGGGTAACGGAAGGAACGGCACGGCAAGGGGAAACAAGGCTAAGGCACGACAACGCAAGGCTAGGCAATGCACGGAAGGCCAGCAAAGAGTAACGGAAGGCAAGGAAGGCAAGGGAAAGCAAGGCAAGTCAAGGGTAACGGAAGGCACGGCTCGGCAAGGGGAAACAAGGCTAAGGAACGGCAACGCAGGGCTTGGTAATGCACGGCAAGGCAAGGAAAGGGTAACGCAAGGCAAGGCATGGTCAGGCGACGCAAGGCTAAGGCACGACAACGCAAGGTTGGCAATGCACGGAAGGCAAGCAAAGAGTAAAGGAAGGCAAGGAAGGCAAGGGAATGCAAGGGAAGACAAGGGTAACGGAAGGAACGGCAAGGTAAGGGGAAACAAGGCTAAGGCACGAAAATTCAGGGCTAGGCAATGCACGGCTAGGCAAGGAAAGGGTAACGCAAGGCAAGGCACCGTGACGCGAGGCAAGGCTAAGGCACGACAGCGCATGGCTAGGCAATGCACGGAAGGCAAGCAAAGAGTAACGGAAGGCAAGGAATGCAAGGCAAAGCAAGGCAACGCAAGCAAGTCTATGGCAAGGTGAAAAAAGGCTAAGACACGACAACGCAAGGCTAGGCAATGCACGGAAGGCAAGCAAAGTGTAACGGAAGGCAAGGAAGGCAAGGCAAAGCAAGGAAACGCAAGCAAGGCTATGGCAAGGTGAAACAAGGCTAAGGCATGACAACGCACGGCTAGGCAGTGCACGGCTAGGCAAGGAAAGAGTAACGGAAGGCAAGGAAGGTAAGGGAAAGCAAGACAAGGCAAGATTAACGGAAGGCACGGCACCTCAAGGGGAAACAAGGGTAAGGCACGACAACGCACAGCTAGGGAATCCACGGATAGGGAAGGAAAGGGTAACGCAAGGCAAGGCACGGTGAGGCAAGGCAAGGCTAAGGCACGGCAACGCACGGCTAGGCAATGCACGGGCAGGCAAGGAAAGCGTAACGCAAGGCAAGGCACTGTCAGGCGAGGCAAGGCTAAGGCACGACAACGCAAGGCTAGGGAATGCACGGAAGGTAAGCAAAGAGTAACGGAAGGCAAGGAAAGCAAGGGAAAGCAAGGCAAGGTAAGGGTAACGGAAGGAACGGCACGGCAAGGGGAAACAAGGCTAAGGCACGACAACGCAAGGCTAGGCAATGCACGGAAGGCCAGCAAAGAGTAACGGAAGGCAAGGAAGGCAAGGGAAAGCAAGGCAAGTCAAGGGTAACGGAAGGAACGGCAAGGAAAGGGGAAACAAGGCTAAGGAACGGCAACGCACGGCTAGGCAATGCACGGCTAGGCAAGGAATGGGTAACGCAAGGCAAGGCACGGTGACGCAAGGCAAGGCTAATGCACGACAGCGCAAGGCTAGGCAATGCACGGAAGGCAAGCAAAGAGTAAGGGAAGGCAAGGAATGCAAGGCAAAGCAAGGCAACGCAAGGAAGGCTATGGGAAGTTGAAACAAGGCTAAGGCACGACAACACACGGCTAGGCAGTGCACGGCTAGGGAAGGAAAGAGTAACGGAAGGCAAGGAAGGCAAGGGAAAGCAAGACAAGGTAAGATTAACGGAATGCACGGCACCGCAAGGGGAAACAAGGCTAAGGCATGACAACGCACAGCTAGGGAATCCACGGATAGGGAAGGAAAGGGTAACACAAGGCAAGGCACGGTGAGGCAAGGCAAGGCTAATGCACGACAACGCAGGGCTAGGCAATGCACGGCCAGGCAAGGAAAGGGTAACGCAAGGCAAGGCACTGTCAGGCGAGGCAAGGCTAAGGCACGACAACGCAAGGCTAGGCAATGCACGGAAGGTAAGCAAAGAGTAACGGAAGCCAAGGAAAGCAAGGGAAAGCAAGGCAAGGTAAGGGTAATGTAAGGAACAAGTGTAACAAAAGGGGCTCGGCAAGGGGAAACAAGGCTAAGGCACGACAACGCACCGCTAGGCAATGCACGGCAAGGCAAGGAAAGGGTAACGCAAGGCAAGGCACGGAGAGGCAAGGCAAGGCTAAGGTACGGCAACGAACGGCTAGGCAATGCACGGCCAGGCAAGGAAAGGGTAACGCAAGGCAAGGCACTGTCAGGCGAGGCAAGGCTAAGGCACGACAACGCAAGGCTAGGCAATGCACGGAAGGTAAGCAAAGAGTAACGGAAGGCGAGGAAAGCAAGGGAAAGCAAGGCAAGTTAAGGGTAATGCCAGGCAAGGCACGGTCAGGCAAGGCAACGCTAATGCACGACAACGCAAGGCTTGGCAGTGCACGGTAAGGCAAGGAAAGAGTAACGGAAGGAAAGGAAGGCAAGGCAAATCCAGACAAGGCAAGTCTAACAGAAGGCACGACTCTGCAAGGGGAAACAAGGCTAAGGCAGGACAACGCACCGCTAGGCAATGCAAGGCAAGGCAAGGAAAGGGTAACGCAAGGCAAGGCACTGTCTGGCGAGGCAAGGCTAAGGCACTACAACGCAAGGCTAGGCAATACACGGAAGGCAAGCAAAGAGTAACGGAAGGCAAGGAAGGCAAGGGAAAGAAAGGAAAGGCAAGGGTAACGGAAGGAAGGGCACGGCAAGGGGAAACAAGGCTAAGGCACGACAACGCACGGCTAGGCAATGCACGGCAAGGGAAGGAAAGGGTAATGCAAGGCAAGGCACGGTTAGGGGAAACAAGACTAAGGCACGACAACGCAGGGCTAGGCAATGCACGGCAAGGCTAGGAAAGGGTAACGCAAGGCAAGGCACGGTCAGGCGAGGCAAGGCTAAGGCACGACAACGCAAGGCTAGGCAATGCACGGAAGGCAAGCAAAGAGTAATGGAAGGCAAGGAAGGCAAGGCAAAGCAACGCAACGCAAGCAAGGCTATGGCAAGGTGAAACAAGGCTAAGGCACGACAACGCACGGCTAGGCAACGCACGGAAAGGCAAGGAAAGGGTAACGCCAGGCAAGGCACGTTCATGCAAGGGAAGGCTAATGCACGACAACGCAAGGCTAGGCAGTGCACGGTAAGGCAAGGAAAGCGTAACGGAAGGCAAGGAAGGCAAGGCAAATCCAGGCAAGGCAAGTGTAACAAAAGGCACGGCTCGGCAAGGGGAAACAAGGCTAAGGCACGACAACGCAAGGCTAGGCAATGCACGGCAAGGCAGGGAAAGGGTAACGCAAGGCAAGGCAAGGTGAGGCGAGGCAAATCTAAGGAACGACAAAGCAAGGCTAGGCAATGCACGGAAGGCACGCAAAGAGTAATGGAAGGCAAGGAAGGCAAGGCAAAGCAACGCAACGCAAGCAAGGCTATGGCAAGGTGAAACAAGGCTAAGGCACGACAACGCACGGCTAGGAAGTGAACGGCTTGGGAAGGAAAGATTAACGGAAGGAAAGGAAGGCAAGGCAAAGCAAGGCAAGGCAAGTGTAACAAAAGGCACGGCATGGCAAGGGGAAACAAGGCTAAGGCACGGCAACGCACGGCTAGGCAATGCACGGCAATGCAAGGAAAGGGTAACGCAAGGCAAGGCACGGTCAGGCGAGGCAAGGCTAAGGCACGACAACGCAAGGCTAGGCAATGCACGGAAGGCAAGCAAAGAGTAATGGAAGGCAAGGAAGGCAAGGCAAAGCAACGCAACGCAAGCAAGGCTATGGCAAGGTGAAACAAGGCTAAGGCACGACAACGCACGGCTAGGCAACGCACGGAAAGGCAAGGAAAGGGTAACGCCAGGCAAGGCACGTTCATGCAAGGGAAGGCTAATGCACGACAACGCAAGGCTAGGCAGTGCACGGTAAGGCAAGGAAAGCGTAACGGAAGGCAAGGAAGGCAAGGCAAATCCAGGCAAGGCAAGTGTAACAAAAGGCAAGTCTCGGCAAGGGGAAACAAGGCTAAGGCACGACAACGCAAGGCTAGGCAATGCACGGCAAGGCAGGGAAAGGGTAACGCAAGGCAAGGCAAGGTGAGGCGAGGCAAATCTAAGGAACGACAAAGCAAGGCTAGGCAATGCTCGGAAGGTAAGCAAAGAGTAACGGTTGGCAAAGAATGCAAGGAAAAGCAAGGCAAGGTAAGGGTAAAGCCAGGCAAGGCACGGTCAGGCAAGGAAAGGCTAATGCACGACAACGCAAGGCTAGGGAGTGCACGGTAAGGCAAGGAAAGAGTAACGGAAGGAAAGGAAGGCAAGGCAAATCCAGGCAAGGCAAGTGTAACAAAAGGCACGGCACGGCAAGGGGAAACAAGGCTAAGGCACGACAACGCATCGCTAGGCAATGCACGGCCAGGTAAGGAAAGGGTAACGCAAGGAAAGGCACCGTGAGGCAAGGCAAGGTTAATGCACGACAACGCACGGCTAGGCAATGCAGGGCAAGGAAAGGAAAGGGTAACGCAAGGCCAGGCACGACAACGGAAGGCTAGGCAATGCACGGAAGTCAAGCAAAGAGTAACGGAAGGCAAGGAAGGCAAGAGAAAGCAAGGCAAGTCAAGGGTAACGGAAGGAACGGCACGGCAAGGGGAAATAAGGCTAAAGCCCGACAACGCACGGCTAGGCAATGCACGGCAAGGCAAGGAAAGGGTAACGCAAGGCAAGGCACCGTGAGGCAAGCCAAGGCTAATGCACGACAACGCACGGCTAGGAAATGCAGGGCAAGGAAAGGAAAGGGTAACGCAAGGCAAGGCACGGTCTGGCGAGGCAAGGCTAAGGCACGACAACGCAAGGCTAGGCAATGCACGGAAGGCAAGCAAAGAGTCACGGAAGGCAAGGAAGGAAAGAGAAAGCAAGGGAAGGCAAGGGTAACGGAAGGGACGGCACGGTAAGGGGAAACTAGGCTAAGGCACGACAACGCAGGGCTAGGCAATGCAGGGCAAGGCAAGGAAAGGGTAACGCAAGACAAGGAACTGTCAGGCGAGGCAAGGCTAAGGCACGACAACGCAAGTCTAGGCAATGCACGGAAGGTAAGCAAAGAGTAACGGAAGGCAAGGAAAGCAAGGGAAAGCAAGGCAAGGTAAGGGTAAGGGAAGGAACGGCACGGCAAAGGGAAACAAGGCTAAGGCACGACAACGCAGGGGCTAGGTAATGCACGGCAAGGCAAGGAAAGGGTAACGCAAGGCAAGGCACGGTCAGGCGACGCAAGGATAATTCACGACAACGCAAGGTTGGCAATGCACGGAAGGCAAGCAAAGAGTAACGGAAGGCAAGGGAAAGCAAGGCAAGGCAAGGGTAACGGAAGGAACGGCTCGGCAAGGGGAAACAAGGCTAAGGCACGGCAACGCACGGCTAGACAATGCACGGCCAGGCAAGGAAAGGGTAACTCAATGCAAGGCACTGTCAGGCGAGGCAAGGCTAATGCACGACAACGCACGGCTAGGCAATGAACTGCTGTAACAAAAGG